>NW_027522642.1:0-44127 GCF_052094955.1 Ictidomys tridecemlineatus
AAAGAGTGTTTGATTTAGAGTTCCTAATACATGTATCCCTATAGGAGAAAACAGAGTGAAACCTAAAAATGAAAACGGTTACTGCAAACGAACGGTTTAACCTAGAAGAACGAAATTTGGTGAGCCAAGTGATTTTGGTGTACTGATCATTACCTGAGAGAATCATCAAGATTGGGTGAAAAAATGTTTGCTGAGATTTCAGGCAACTCGTAGTTTTTTTGAAGCTTGGCAACCTTTTTCCATGAAAGTGATTTTCTCCAGTCTCTGCTTAGGGCTACATCAACAGCAAACAAACCATAGAGATAGAACTGGAAACTGCTTTCTTGTGTCAAGTTTCAAAGAGCTAGCACAAACCGTGTTTGATTTAGAGTTCCAAATACATGTATCCCTATAGGAGAAAACAGAGTGAAACCTAAAAATGAAAACGGTTACAGCAAACGAACAGTTTAAACTAGAAGAACGAAATTTGGTGAGCCAAGTGGTTTTTGTGTACTGATCATTACCTGAAAGAATTATCAAGATTGGGTGAAAAAATGTTTGCTGAGATTACAGGCAACTCATAGTTTTTTGGAAGCTTGGCAACCCCTTTCCATGAAAGTGATTTTCGCCAGTCTCTCCTTAAGTCTACATCAACAGCAAACAAACCATAGAGAGAGAACTTGAAAGTGCTTTATTGTATCAGGTTTCAAAAGGCTAGCACAAACCGTGTTTGATTTAGAGTTCCAAATACATGTATCCCTATAGGAGAAAACAGAGTGAAACCTAAAAATGAAAACGGTTACTGCAAACGAACGGTTTAACCTAGAAGAACGAAATTTGGTGAGCCAAGTGGTTTTGGTGTACTGATCATTACCTGAAAGAATCATCAAGATTGAAAGAAAAAATGTTTGCTGAGATTTCAGGCAACTCGTAGTTTTTTGGAAGCTTGGCAATCCCTTTCCATGAAAGTGATTTTCGCCAGTGTCTGCTTAGGACTACATCAACAGCAAACAAACCATAGAGAAAGAACTTGAAACTGCTTTCTTGTGTCAAGTTTCAAAGAGCTAGCACAAACCGTGTTTGATTTAGAGTTCCAAATACATGTATCCTTATAGGAGAAAATAGAGTGGAACCTAAAAATGAAAACGGTTACTGCAAACGAACGGTTTAACCTAGAAGAATGAAATTTGGTGAGCCAAGTGGTTTTGGTGTACTGATCATTACCTGAAAGAATCATCAAGATTGGGTGAAAAAATGTTTGCTGAGATTTCAGGCAACTCCTAGTTTTTTGGAAGCTTGGCAACCCCTTTCCATGATAGTGATTTTTGCCAGTCTCTGCTTAGGGCTACATCAACAGAAAACAAAGCATAGAGATAGAACTTGAAACTGCTTTCTTGTGGCAAGTTTCAAAGAGCTAGCACAAACCGTGTTTGATTTAGAGTTCTAAATACATGTATCTCTATAGGTGAAAACAGAGTGAAACCTAAAAATGAAAACGGTTACTGCAAACGAACGGTTTAACCTAGAAGAACGAAATTTGGTGAGCCAAGTGGTTTTGGTGTACTGATCATTACCTGAAAGAATCATCAAGATTGGGTGAAAAAATGTTTGCTGAGATTTCAGAAAACTCGTAGTTTTTTGGAAGCTTGGCAACCCCTTTCCATGAAAGTGATTTTCGCCAGTCTCTGCTTAAGTCTACATCAACAGCAAACAAACCATAGAGATAGAACTTGAAACTGCTTTATTGTGGCAAGTTTCAAAAAGCTAGCACAAACCGTGTTTGATTTAGAGTTCCAAATACATGTATCCCTATAGGAGAAAACAGAGTGAAACCTAAAAATGAAAACGGTTACTGCAAACGAACGGTTTAACCTAGAAGAAGGAAATTTGGTGAGCCAAGTGGTTTTGGTGTACTGATAATTACCTGAAAGAATCATCAAGATTGGGTGAAAAAATGTTTGCTGAGATTTCAGAAAACTCGTAGTTTTTTGGAAGCTTGGCAACCCCTTTCAATGAAAGTGATTTTCGCCAGTCTCTGCTTAGGGCTACATCAACAGCAAACAAGCCATAGAGATAGAACTTGAAACTGCTTTTTTTGTGTCAAGTTTCAAAGAGCTAGCACAAACCGTGTTTGATTTAGAGTTCCAAATACATGTATCCCTATAGGAGAAAACAGAGTGAAATCTAAAAATGAAAACGGTTACTGCAAACGAACGGTTTAACCTAGAAGAACGAAATTTGGTGAGCCAAGTGGTTTTGGTGTACTGATCATTACCTGAAAGAATCATCAAGATTGGTTGAAAAAATGTTTGCTGAGATTTCAGGCAACTCGTAGTTTTTTGGAAGCTTTTCAACCCCTTTCCATGAAAGTGATTTTAACCAGTATCTGCTGAGGGCTACATCAACAGCAAACAAACCATAGAGATAGAACTTGAAACTGCTTTATTGTGTCAAGTTTCAAAGAGCTAGCACAAACAGTGTTTGATTTAGAGTTCCAAATACATGTATTCCTATAGGAGAAAACAGAGTGAAACCTAAAAATTAAAACGGTTACTGCAAACGAACGGTTTAACCTAGAGGAACGAAATTTGGTGAGCCAAGTGGTTTTTGTGTACTGATCATTACCTGAAAGAATCATCAAGATTCGGTGAAAAAATGTTTGCTGAGATTTCAGGCTACTCGTACTTTTTTGGAAGCTTAGCAACCCCTGTCCATGAAAGTGATTTTCGCCAATCTCTGCTTAGGGCTACATCAACAGCAAAAAAACCATAGAGATAGAACCTGAAACTGCTTTATTGTGTCAAGTTTCACAGAGCTAGCACAAACCGTGTTTGATTTAGAATTTCAAAAACATGTATTCCTATAGGAGAAAACAGAGTGAAACCTAAAAATGAAAACGGTTACTGCAAACGAACGGTTTAACATAAAAGAACGAAATGTGGTGAGCCAAGTGGTTGTGGTGTACTGATCATTACCTGAAAGAATCATCAAGATTGGGTGAAAAAATGTTTGCTGAGATTTAAGGCAACTCATAGTTTTTTGGAAGCTTGGCAACCCCTTTCCATGAAAGTGATTTTAACCAGTATCTGCTGAGGGCTACATCAACAGCAAACAAACCATAGAGATAGAACTTGAAACTGCTTTATTGTGTCAAGTTTCAAAGAGCTAGCACAAACAGTGTTTGATTTAGAGTTCCAAATACATGTATTCCTATAGGAGAAAACAGAGTGAAACCTAAAAATTAAAACGGTTACTGCAAACGAACGGTTTAACATAAAAGAACGAAATTTGGTGAGCCAAGTGGTTTTTGTGTACTGATCATTACCTGAAAGAATCATCAAGATTCGGTGAAAAAATGTTTGCTGAGATTTCAGGCTACTCGTACTTTTTTGGAAGCTTAGCAACCCCTGTCCATGAAAGTGATTTTCGCCAATCTCTGCTTAGGGCTACATCAACAGCAAAAAAACCATAGAGATAGAACCTGAAACTGCTTTATTGTGTCAAGTTTCACAGAGCTAGCACAAACCGTGTTTGATTTAGAATTTCAAATACATGTATTCCTATAGGAGAAAACAGAGTGAAACCTAAAAATGAAAACGGTTACTGCAAACGAACGGTTTAACATAAAAGAACGAAATGTGGTGAGCCAAGTGGTTGTGGTGTACTGATCATTACCTGAAAGAATCATCAAGATTGGGTGAAAAAATGTTTGCTGAGATTTAAGGCAACTCATAGTTTTTTGGAAGCTTGGCAACCCCTTTCCATGAAAGTGATTTTCGCCAGTCTCTGCTTAGGGCTACATCAACAGCAAACAAACCATAAAGATAGAACTTGAAACTGCTTTCTTGTGTCAAGTTTCAAAGAGCTAGCACCAACCGTGTTCCATTTAGAGTTCCAAATACATGTATCCCTATAGGAGGAAACAGCGTGAAACCTAAAAATGAAAACAGTTACTGCAAAAGAACGGTTTAACCTAGAAGAATGACATTTTGTGAGCCAAGTGGTTTTGGTGTACTGATCATTACCTGAAAGAATCATCAAGATTGGGTAAAAAAATTTTTGCTGAGATTTTAGGCAACTCGTAGTTTTTTGGAAGCTTGGCAACCCCTTTCAATGAAAGTGATTTTCGCCAGTCTCTGCTTAGGGCTACATCAACAGCAAAAAATCCATAAAGATAGACTTGAAACTGTTTTATTGTGGCAAGTTCCAAAGAGCTAGCACAAACCGTGTTTGATTTAGAGTTCCAAATACATGTATCTTTATAGGAGAAAACAGAGTGAAACCTAAAAATGAAAACGGTTACTGCAAACCAACGGTTTAACCTAGAAGAACGAAATTTGGTGAGCCAAGTGGTTTTGGTGTACTGATCATTACCTGAAAGAATCATCAAGATTGGGTGAAAAAATGTTTGCTGAGATTTAGGGAACTCGTAGTTTTTTGGACGCTTGGCAACCCCTTTCCATGAAAGTGATTTTTGCCAGTCTCTACTTAGGGCTACATCAACAGCAAACAAACCATAGAGATAGTACTTGAAACTGCTTCCTTATGTCAAGTTTCAAAGGGCTAGCACAAACCGTGTTTGATTTAGAGTTCCAAATACATATATCCCTATAGGAGAAAACAGAGTGAAACCTAAAAATAAAAACGGTTACTTCAAACGACCGGTTTAACCTAGAAGAACGAAATTTGGTGAGCCATTGGTTTTGGTGTACTGATCATTACCTGAAAGAATCATCAAGATTGGGTGAAAAAATGTTTGCTGAGATTTCAGGCAACTCGTAGTTTTTTGGAAGCTTAGCAACCCCTTTCCATGAAAGTGATTTTCGGCAGTCTCTGCTGAGAGCTACTTCAACAGCAAACAAACCATAAAGATAGAACTTGAAACCTCTTTATTGTGTCAAGTTTCATAGAGCTAGCACAAACCGTGTTTGATTTACAGTTCCAAATACATGTATCCCTATAGTAGAAAACAGAGTGAAACCTAAAAATGAAAACGGTTACTGCAAACGAACGGTTTAACCTAGAAGAACGAAATTTGGTGAGCCAAGTGGTTTTGGTGTACTGATCATTACCTGAAAGAATCATCAAGATTGGGTGAAAAAATGTTTGCTGAGATTTGAGGCAACTCGTAGTTTTTTGGAAGCTTGGCAACCCCTTTCCATGAAAGTGATTTTCACCAGTCTCTGCTTAGGGCTACATCAACAGAAAACAAACAATAGAGATAGAACTTAAAACTTCTTTCTTGTGTCAAGTTTCAAAGGGCTAGCACAAAGAGTGTTTGATTTAGAGTTCCTAATACATGTATCCCTATAGGAGAAAACAGAGTGAAACCTAAAAATGAAAACGGTTACTGCAAACGAACGGTTTAACCTAGAAGAACGAAATTTGGTGAGCCAAGTGATTTTGGTGTACTGATCATTACCTGAGAGAATCATCAAGATTGGGTGAAAAAATGTTTGCTGAGATTTCAGGCAACTCGTAGTTTTTTTGAAGCTTGGCAACCTTTTTCCATGAAAGTGATTTTCTCCAGTCTCTGCTTAGGGCTACATCAACAGCAAACAAACCATAGAGATAGAACTGGAAACTGCTTTCTTGTGTCAAGTTTCAAAGAGCTAGCACAAACCGTGTTTGATTTAGAGTTCCAAATACATGTATCCCTATAGGAGAAAACAGAGTGAAACCTAAAAATGAAAACGGTTACAGCAAACGAACAGTTTAAACTAGAAGAACGAAATTTGGTGAGCCAAGTGGTTTTTGTGTACTGATCATTACCTGAAAGAATTATCAAGATTGGGTGAAAAAATGTTTGCTGAGATTACAGGAAACTCATAGTTTTTTGGAAGCTTGGCAACCCCTTTCCATGAAAGTGATTTTCGCCAGTCTCTCCTTAAGTCTACATCAACAGCAAACAAACCATAGAGAGAGAACTTGAAAGTGCTTTGGTGTATCAGGTTTCAAAAGGCTAGCACAAACCGTGTTTGATTTAGAGTTCCAAATACATGTATCCCTATAGGAGAAAACAGAGTGAAACCTAAAAATGAAAACGGTTACTGCAAACGAACGGTTTAACCTAGAAGAACGAAATTTGGTGAGCCAAGTGGTTTTGGTGTACTGATCATTACCTGAAAGAATCATCAAGATTGAAAGAAAAAATGTTTGCTGAGATTTCAGGCAACTCGTAGTTTTTTGGAAGCTTGGCAATCCCTTTCCATGAAAGTGATTTTCGCCAGTGTCTGCTTAGGACTACATCAACAGCAAACAAACCATAGAGAAAGAACTTGAAACTGCTTTCTTGTGTCAAGTTTCAAAGAGCTAGCACAAACCGTGTTTGATTTAGAGTTCCACATACATGTATCCTTATAGGAGAAAACAGAGTGGAACCTAAAAATGAAAACGGTTACTGCAAACGAACGGTTTAACCTAGAAGAATGAAATTTGGTGAGCCAAGTGGTTTTGGTGTACTGATCATTACCTGAAAGAATCATCAAGATTGGGTGAAAAAATGTTTGCTGAGATTTCAGGCAACTCCTAGTTTTTTGGAAGCTTGGCAACCCCTTTCCATGATAGTGATTTTTGCCAGTCTCTGCTTAGGGCTACATCAACAGAAAACAAAGCATAGAGATAGAACTTGAAACTGCTTTCTTGTGGCAAGTTTCAAAGAGCTAGCACAAACCGTGTTTGATTTAGAGTTCTAAATACATGTATCTCTATAGGTGAAAACAGAGTGAAACCTAAAAATGAAAACGGTTACTGCAAACGAACGGTTTAACCTAGAAGAACGAAATTTGGTGAGCCAAGTGATTTTGGTGTACTGATCATTACCTGAATGAATCATCAAGATTGGGTGAAAAAATGTTTGCTGAGATTTCAAAAAACTCATAGATTTTGGAAGCTTGGCAACCCCTTTCAATGAGAGTGATTTTCGCCAGTCTCTGCTTAGGGCTACATCAACAGCAAACAAACCATAGAGATAGAACTTGAAACTGCTTTCTTGTGTCAAGTTTCAAAGAGCTAGCACAAACCGTGTTTGATTTAGAGTTCCAAATACATGTATCCCTATAGGAGGAAACAGCGTGAAACCTAAAAATGAAAACAGTTACTGCAAAAGAACGGTTTAACCTAGAAGAATGACATTTTGTGAGCCAAGTGGTTTTGGTGTACTGATCATTACCTGAAAGAATCATCAAGATTGGGTAAAAAAATTTTTGCTGAGATTTTAGGCAACTCGTAGTTTTTTGGAAGCTTGGCAACCCCTTTCAATGAAAGTGATTTTCGCCAGTCTCTGCTTAGGGCTACATCAACAGCAAAAATCCATAAAGATAGACTTGAAACTGTTTTATTGTGGCAAGTTCCAAAGAGCTAGCACAAACCGTGTTTGATTTAGAGTTCCAAATACATGTATCTTTATAGGAGAAAACAGAGTGAAACCTAAAAATGAAAACGGTTACTGCAAACCAACGGTTTAACCTAGAAGAACGAAATTTGGTGAGCCAAGTGGTTTTGGTGTACTGATCATTACCTGAAAGAATCATCAAGATTGGGTGAAAAAATGTTTGCTGAGATTTAGGGAACTCGTAGTTTTTTGGACGCTTGGCAACCCCTTTCCATGAAAGTGATTTTTGCCAGTCTCTACTTAGGGCTACATCAACAGCAAACAAACCATAGAGATAGTACTTGAAACTGCTTCCTTATGTCAAGTTTCAAAGGGCTAGCACAAACCGTGTTTGATTTAGAGTTCCAAATACATATATCCCTATAGGAGAAAACAGAGTGAAACCTAAAAATAAAAACGGTTACTTCAAACGACCGGTTTAACCTAGAAGAACGAAATTTGGTGAGCCATTGGTTTTGGTGTACTGATCATTACCTGAAAGAATCATCAAGATTGGGTGAAAAAATGTTTGCTGAGATTTCAGGCAACTCGTAGTTTTTTGGAAGCTTAGCAACCCCTTTCCATGAAAGTGATTTTCGGCAGTCTCTGCTGAGAGCTACTTCAACAGCAAACAAACCATAAAGATAGAACTTGAAACCTCTTTATTGTGTCAAGTTTCATAGAGCTAGCACAAACCGTGTTTGATTTACAGTTCCAAATACATGTATCCCTATAGTAGAAAACAGAGTGAAACCTAAAAATGAAAACGGTTACTGCAAACGAACGGTTAACCTAGAAGAACGAAATTTGGTGAGCCAAGTGGTTTTGGGTGTACTGATCATTACCTGAAAGAATCATCAAGATTGGGTGAAAAAATGTTTGCTGAGATTTGAGGCAACTCGTAGTTTTTTGGAAGCTTGGCAACCCCTTTCCATGAAAGTGATTTTCACCAGTCTCTGCTTAGGGCTACATCAACAGAAAACAAACAATAGAGATAGAACTTAAAACTTCTTTCTTGTGTCAAGTTTCAAAGGGCTAGCACAAAGAGTGTTTGATTTAGAGTTCCTAATACATGTATCCCTATAGGAGAAAACAGAGTGAAACCTAAAAATGAAAACGGTTACTGCAAACGAACGGTTTAACCTAGAAGAACGAAATTTGGTGAGCCAAGTGATTTTGGTGTACTGATCATTACCTGAGAGAATCATCAAGATTGGGTGAAAAAATGTTTGCTGAGATTTCAGGCAACTCGTAGTTTTTTTGAAGCTTGGCAACCTTTTTCCATGAAAGTGATTTTCTCCAGTCTCTGCTTAGGGCTACATCAACAGCAAACAAACCATAGAGATAGAACTGGAAACTGCTTTCTTGTGTCAAGTTTCAAAGAGCTAGCACAAACCGTGTTTGATTTAGAGTTCCAAATACATGTATCCCTATAGGAGAAAACAGAGTGAAACCTAAAAATGAAAACGGTTACAGCAAACGAACAGTTTAAACTAGAAGAACGAAATTTGGTGAGCCAAGTGGTTTTTGTGTACTGATCATTACCTGAAAGAATTATCAAGATTGGGTGAAAAAATGTTTGCTGAGATTACAGGAAACTCATAGTTTTTTGGAAGCTTGGCAACCCCTTTCCATGAAAGTGATTTTCGCCAGTCTCTCCTTAAGTCTACATCAACAGCAAACAAACCATAGAGAGAGAACTTGAAAGTGCTTTATTGTATCAGGTTTCAAAAGGCTAGCACAAACCGTGTTTGATTTAGAGTTCCAAATACATGTATCCCTATAGGAGAAAACAGAGTGAAACCTAAAAATGAAAACGGTTACTGCAAACGAACGGTTTAACCTAGAAGAACGAAATTTGGTGAGCCAAGTGGTTTTGGTGTACTGATCATTACCTGAAAGAATCATCAAGATTGAAAGAAAAAATGTTTGCTGAGATTTCAGGCAACTCGTAGTTTTTTGGAAGCTTGGCAATCCCTTTCCATGAAAGTGATTTTCGCCAGTGTCTGCTTAGGACTACATCAACAGCAAACAAACCATAGAGAAAGAACTTGAAACTGCTTTCTTGTGTCAAGTTTCAAAGAGCTAGCACAAACCGTGTTTGATTTAGAGTTCCAAATACATGTATCCTTATAGGAGAAAATAGAGTGGAACCTAAAAATGAAAACGGTTACTGCAAACGAACGGTTTAACCTAGAAGAATGAAATTTGGTGAGCCAAGTGGTTTTGGTGTACTGATCATTACCTGAAAGAATCATCAAGATTGGGTGAAAAAATGTTTGCTGAGATTTCAGGCAACTCCTAGTTTTTTGGAAGCTTGGCAACCCCTTTCCATGATAGTGATTTTTGCCAGTCTCTGCTTAGGGCTACATCAACAGAAAACAAAGCATAGAGATAGAACTTGAAACTGCTTTCTTGTGGCAAGTTTCAAAGAGCTAGCACAAACCGTGTTTGATTTAGAGTTCTAAATACATGTATCTCTATAGGTGAAAACAGAGTGAAACCTAAAAATGAAAACGGTTACTGCAAACGAACGGTTTAACCTAGAAGAACGAAATTTGGTGAGCCAAGTGATTTTGGTGTACTGATCATTACCTGAATGAATCATCAAGATTGGGTGAAAAAATGTTTGCTGAGATTTCAAAAAACTCATAGATTTTGGAAGCTTGGCAACCCCTTTCAATGAGAGTGATTTTCGCCAGTCTCTGCTTAGGGCTACATCAACAGCAAACAAACCATAGAGATAGAACTTGAAACTGCTTTCTTGTGTCAAGTTTCAAAGAGCTAGCACAAACCGTGTTTGATTTAGAGTTCCAAATACATGTATCCCTATAGGAGGAAACAGCGTGAAACCTAAAAATGAAAACAGTTACTGCAAAAGAACGGTTTAACCTAGAAGAATGACATTTTGTGAGCCAAGTGGTTTTGGTGTACTGATCATTACCTGAAAGAATCATCAAGATTGGGTGAAAAAATTTTTGCTGAGATTTTAGGCAACTCGTAGTTTTTTGGAAGCTTGGCAACCCCTTTCCATGAAAGTGATTTTCGCCAGTCTCTGCTTAGGGCTACATCAACAGCAAAAAATCCATAAAGATAGACTTGAAACTGTTTTATTGTGTCAAGTTCCAAAGAGCTAGCACAAACCGTGTTTGATTTAGAGTTCCAAATACATGTATCTTTATAGGAGAAAACAGAGTGAAACCTAAAAATGAAAACGGTTACTGCAAACGAACAGTTTAACCTAGAAGAACGAAATTTGGTGAGCCAAGTGGTTTTGGTGTACTGATCATTACCTGAAAGAATCATCAAGATTGGGTGAAAAAATGTTTGCTGAGATTTAGGGAACTCGTAGTTTTTTGGACGCTTGGCAACCCCTTTCTATGAAAGTGATTTTCGCCAGTCTCTACTTAGGGCTACATCAACAGCAAACAAACCATAGAGATAGTACTTGAAACTGCTTCCTTATGTCAAGTTCCAAAGGGCTAGCACAAACCGTGTTTGATTTAGAGTTCCAAATACATATATCCCTATAGGAGAAAACAGAGTGAAACCTAAAAATAAAAACGGTTACTTCAAACGACCGGTTTAACCTAGAAGAACGAAATTAGGTGAGTCAAGTGGTTTCGGTGCACTGATCATTACCTGAAAGAATCATGAAGATTGGGTGAAAAAATGTTTGCTGAGATTTCAGGCAACTCGTAGTTATTTGAAAGCTTAGTAACCCCTTTCCATGAAGGACATTTTTGCCAGTCTCTGCTTAGGGGTACATCAACAGCAAACAAAGCATAGAGATAGAACTTGAAACTGCTTTCTTGTGGCAAGTTTCAAAGAGCTAGCACATACCGTGTTTGATTTAGAGTTCTAAATACATGTATCTCTATAGGTGAAAACAGAGTGAAACCTAAAAATGAAAACGGTGACTGCAAACGAACGGTTTAACCTAGAAGAACGAAATTTGGTGAGCCAAGTGATTTTGGTGTACTGATCATTACCTGAATGAATCATCAAGATTGGGTGAAAAAATGTTTGCTGAGATTTCAAAAAACTCGTAGTTTTTTGGAAGCTTGGCAACCCCTTTCAATGAGAGTGATTTTCGCCAGTCTCTGCTTAGGGCTACATCAACAGCAAACAAACCATAGAGATAGAACTTGAAACTGCTTTTTTGTGTCAAGTTTCAAAGGGCTAGCACAAAGAGTGTTTAATTTAGAGTTCCAAATATATGTATCCCTATCGGAGAAAACAGATTGAAACCTAAAAATGAAAACGGTTACTGCAAACGAATGGTTTTACCTAGAAGAACGAAATTTGGTGAGCCAAGTGGTTTTGGTGTACTGATCATTACCTGAAAGAATCATCAAGATTGGGTGAAAAAATGTTTGCTGAGATTTCACGCAACTCCTAGTTTTTTGGAAGCTTGGCAACCCCTTTCCATGAAAGTGATTTTCGCCAGTCTCTGCTTAGGGATACATCAACAGAAAACAAACCATAGAGATAGAACTTGAAACTGCTTTTTTGTGTCAAGTTTCAAAGGGCTAGCACAAAGAGTGTTTAATTTAGAGTTCCAAACACATGTATCCCTATAGGAGAAAACAGAGTGAAACCTAAAAATGAAAACGGTTACTGCAAAAGAACTGTTTAACCTAGAAGAACGAAATTTGGTGAGCCAAGTGGTTTTGGTGTACTGATCATTACCTGAAAGAATCATCAAGATTGGGTGAAAAAATGTTTGCTGAGATTTCACGCAACTCCTAGTTTTTTGGAAGCTTGGCAACCTTTTTCCATGAAAGTGATTTTCTCCAGTCTCTGCTTAGGGCTACATCAACAGCAAACAAACCATAGAGATAGAACTGGAAACTGCTTTCTTGTGTCAAGTTTCAAAGAGCTATCACAAACCGTGTTTGATTTAGAGTTCCAAATACATGTATCCCTATTGGAGAAAACAGAGTGAAACCTAAAAATGAAAACGGTTACAGCAAACGAACAGTTTAAACTAGAAGAACGAAATTTGGTGAGCCAAGTGGTTTTTGTGTACTGATCATTACCTGAAAGAATCATGAAGATTGGGTGAAAAAATGTTTGCTGAGATTACAGGCAATTAATAGTTTTTTGGAAGCTTGGCAACCCCTTTCCATGAAAGTGATTTTCGCCAGTCTCTCCTTAAGGCTACATCAACAGTAAACAAACCATAGAGAGAGAACTTGAAAGTGCTTTATTGTATCAGGTTTCAAAAGGCTAGCACAAACCGTGTTTGATTTAGAGTTCCAAATACATGTATCCTTATAGGAGAAAACAGAGTGAAACCTAAAAATGAAAACGGTTACTGCAAATGAAAGGTTTAACCTAGAAGAACGAAATTTGGTGAGCCAAGTGGTTTTGGTGTACTGATCATTACCTGAAAGAATCATCAAGATTGGGTAAAAAAATGTTTGCTGAGATTTCAGGAAACTCGTAGTTTTTTGGAAGCTTGGCAACCCCTTTCTATGAAAGTGATTTTCGCCAGTCTCTGCTTAGGGCTACATCAACAGGAAACAAACCATACAGATAGAACTTGAAACTGCTTTCTTTAGTCAAGTTTCAAAGAGCTAGCACAAACCGTGTTTGATTTAGAGTTCCAAATACATGTATCCCTATAGGAGAAAACAGAGTGAAACCTAAAAATGAAAACCCTTACTGCAAACGAACGGTTTAACCAAGAAGAACGAAATTTGGTGAGCCAAGTGGTTTTGTTGTACTGATCATTACCTGAAAGAATCATCAAGTTTGGGTGAAATAATGTTTGCTGAGATTTCAGGCAACTCGTAGTTTTTTGGAAGCTTGGCAACCCCTTTCCATGAAAGTGATTTTCGCCAGTCTCTGCTTAGGGCTACATCAACAGCAAACAAATCTAAGAGATAGACCTTGAAACTTCTTTCTTGTTTCACGTTTCAAAGGGCTACCACAAAGGGTGTTTGATTTAGAGTTCCAAATACATGTATCCCGATAGAAGAAAAGAGAGTGAAACCTATAAATGAAAAGGGTTACTGCAATCGAACGGTTTAACCTAGAAGAACTAAATTTGGTGAGCCAAGTGGTTTTGGTGTACTGATCATTACCTGAAAGAATCATCAAGATTGGGTGAAAAAATGTTTGCTGAGATTTCAGGCAACTCGTAGTTTTTTGGAAGCTTGGATACCCCTTTCCATGAAAGTGATTTTCGCCAGTCTCTCCTTAGGGCTACATCAACAGCAAACAAACCATAGAGATAGAACTTGAAACTGCTTTATTGTGTCAAGTATCAAAGAGCTAGCACAAACCGTGTTTGATTTAGACTTCCAAATACATGTATCCCTATAGGAGAAAACAGAATGAAAGCTAAAAATGAAAACGGTTACTGCAAAGGAACGGTTTTAACCTAGAAAAACGAAATTTGGTGAGCCAAGTGGTTTTTGTGTACTGATCATTACCTGAAAGAATCATCAAGATTTGGTGAAAAAATGTTTGCTGAGATTTCAGGCAACTCGTAGTTTTTTGGAAGCTTGGCAACCCCTTTCCATGAAAGTGATTTTCGCCAGTCTCTGCTTAGGGCTACATCAACAGCAAACAAACCATAGAGATAGAACTTGAAACTGCTTTATTGTGTCAAGTTTCAAAGAGGTAGCACAAACCGTGTTTGATTTAGAGTTCCAAATACATGTATCCCTATAGGAGAAAACAGAGTGAAACCTAAAAATGAAAAGGTTTACTGCAAACGAACGGTTTAACCTAGAAGAACGAAATTTGGTGAGCCAAGTGGTTTTGGTGTACAGATCATTACCTGAGAGAATCATTAAGATTGGGTGAAAAAATGTTTGCTGAGATTTCAGGAAACTCGTAGTTTTTTGGAAGCTTGGCAACCCCTTTCCATGAAAGTGATTTTCGCCATCTCTGCTTAGGGCTACATCAACAGCAAACAAACCATAGAGATAGAACTTGAAACTGCTTTCTTGTGTCAAGTTTCAAAGGGCTAGCACAAACCGTGTTTGTTAGAGTTCCAAATACATGTATCCCGATAGGAGAAAACAGAGTGAAAGCTAAAAATGAAAACGGTTACTGCAAACGAACGGTTTAACCTAGAAGAACGAAATTTGGTGAGCCAAGTGGTTTTTGGTGTACTGATCATTACCTGAAAGAATCATCAAGATTGGGTGAAAAAATGTTTGATTAGATTTCAGGCAACTCAGAAGTTTTTGGAAGCTTGGCAACCCCTTTCCATGAAAGTGATTTTCGCCAGTCTCTGCTTAGGGCTACATCAACAGCAAACAAACCATAGAGATAGAATTTGAAACTGCTTTATTGTGTCAAGTTTCAAAGAGGTAGCACAAACCGTGTTTGATTTAGAGTTCCAAATACATGTATCCCTATAGGAGAAAACAGAGTGAAACCTAAAAATGAAAAACGGTTACTGCAAACGAACGGTTTAACCTAAAAGATCGAAATTTGGTGATCCAAGTGGTTTTTGTGTACTGATCATTACCTGAAAAAATCATCAAGATTGGGTGAAAAAATATTTGCTGAGATTTCAGGCAACTCGTAGTTTTTTAGAAGTTTTGCATCCCGTTTCCATGAAAGTGATTTTCGCCAGTCTCTGTTTAAGGCTACATTCAACAGCAAACAAACCATAGAGATAGAACTGGAAACTGCTTTCTTGTGTCATGTTTCAAAGAGCTAGCACAAACTGTGTTTGATTTAGAGTTCCAAATACATGTATCCCTATAGGAGAAAACAGAGTGAAAACTAAAAATGGAAACGGTTACTGCAAACGAATGGTTTAACCTAGAAGTACGAAATTTGGTGAGCTAAGTGGTTTTGGTGTACTGATCATTACCTGAAAAAATCATCAAGATTGGATGAAAAAATGTTTGCTGAGATTTCAGTTACTCGTAGTTTTTTGGAAGCTTGGCAACCCCTTTCCAAGAAAGTGATTTTCGCCAGTCTCTGCTTAGGGCTACATCAACAGCTAACAAACCATAGAGATAGAACTTGAAACTGCTTTATTGTGGCAAGTTTCAAAGAGCTAGCACAAACCGTGTTTGATTTACAGTTCCAAATACATGTATCCCTATAGGAGAAAACAGATGAAAACTAAAAATGAAAACGGTTACTGCAAATGAAGGTTTTAACCTAGAAGAACGAAATTTGGTGAGGCAAGTGGTTTTGTTGTACTGACCATTACCTGAAAGAATCATCAAGATTGGGTGAAAAAATGTTTGCTGAGATTTCAGGCAACTCGTAGTTTTTTGGAAGCTTGGCAACCCCTTTCCATGAAAGTGATTTTCGCCAGTCTCTGCTTAGGGGCTACATCAACAGGAAACAAACCATACAGATAGAACTTGAAACTGCTTTCTTTAGTCAACTTTCAAAGAGCTAGCACAAACCGTGTTTGATTTAGAGTTCCAAATATATGTATCCCTAGAGGAGAAAACAGAGTGAAACCTAAAAATGAAAACGGTTACTGCAAACGAACGGTTTAACCTAGAAGAACGAAATTTGGTGAGCCAAGTGGTTTTGGTGTACTGATCACTACCTGAGAGTCATCAAGATTGGGTAAAAAAATGTTTGCTGAGATTTCAGGCAACTCGTAGTTTTTGGAAGCTTGGCGACCGCTATCCATGAAAGTGATTTTCGCCAGTCTCTGCTTAGGGCTACATCAACAGCAAACAAACCACAGAGATAGAACTTGAAACTGCTTTCTTGTGTCAAGTTTCAAAGAGGTAGCACAAACCGTGTTTGATTTAGAGTTCCAAATACATGTATCCCTATAGGAGAAAACAGAGTGAAACCTAAAAATCAAAACGGTTACTGCAAACGAACGGTTTGACCTAGAAGAACGAAATTTGGTGAGCCAAGTTGTTTTGGTGTACTGATCATTACCTGAAATAATCATCAAGATTGGGTGAAAAAATGTTTGCTGAGATTTCAGGCAACTCATACTTTTTTGGAAGCTTGGCAACCCCTTTCCATGAAAGTGATTTTCGCCAGTCTCTGCTTAGGGCTACATCAACAGCAAAGAAACCATAGAGATAGAACTTGAATCTGCTTTATTGTGACAAGTTTCAAAGAGCTAGCACAAACCGTGTTTGATTTAGAGTTCCAAATACATGTATCCCTAGAGGAGAAAACAGAGTGAAACCTAAAAATGAAAACGGTTACTGCAAACGAATGGTTTAACCTAGAAGAACGAAATTTGGTGAGCCAAGCCGTTTTTGTGTACTGATCATTACCAGAAAGAATCAACCAGATTGGGTGAAAAAATGTTTGCTGAGATTACAGGCAACTCGTAGTTTTTTGGAAGCTTGGCAACCCCTTTCCATGAAATTGATTTTCGCCAGTCTCTGCTGATGGCTACATCAACAGCAAACAAACCATAGAGATAGAACTTGAAACTGCTTTATTGTGTCAAGTTTCAAAAAGGTAGCACAAACCGTGTTTGATTTAGAGTTCCAAATACATGTATCCCTATAGGAGAAAACAGATTGAAACCTAAAAATGAAAACGGTTACTGCAAACGAACGGTTTAACCTAGAAGAACGAAATTTGGTGAGCCAAGTGGTTTTGGTGTACTGATCATTACCTGAAAGAATCATCAAGATTGGGTGAAAAAATGTTTGCTGAGATTTCAGGCTACTCGGAAGTTTTTTGGAAGCTTGGCAAGCCCTTTCCATGAAAGTGATTTTCGCCAGTCTCTGCTTAGGGCTACATCAACAGCAAACAAACCATAGAGATAGACCTTGAAACTGCTTTATTGTGTCAAGTTTCAAAGAGCTACCACAAACCGTGTTCGATTTACAGTTCAAATACATGTATCCCTATAGGAGAAAACAGAGTGAAACCTAAAAATGAAAACGGTTACTGCAAAGGAACGTTTTAACCTGGAAGAACGAAATGTGGTGAGCCAAGTGGTTTTGGTGTACTGATCATTACCTGAAAGGATCATCAAGATTGGGTGAAAAAATGTTTGCTGAGATTTCAGGAAACTCGTAGTTTTTTGGAAGCTTGGCAACCCCTTTCCATGAAAGTGATTTTCGCCAGTCTCTGCTTAGGGCTACATCAACAGCAAACAAACCATAGAGATAGAACTTGAAACTGCTTTCTTGTGGCAAGTTTCAAAAAGCTAGCACAAACCGTGTTTGATTTAGAGTTCCAAATACATGTATCCCTATAGGAGAAAACAGAGTGAAACCTAAAAATGAAAACGGTTACTGCAAACGAACGGTTTAACCTAGAAGAACGAAATTTGGTGAGCCAAGTCGTTTTTGTGTACTGATCATTACCTGAAAGAATCAACAAGATTGGGTGAAAAAATGTTTGCTGAGATTACAGGCAACTCGTAGTTTTTTGGAAGCTTGGCAACCCCTTTCCATGAAATTGATTTTCGCCAGTCTCTGCTGATGGCTACATCAACAGCAAACAAACCATAGAGATAGAACTTGCAACTGCTTTATTGTGTCAAGTTTCAAAGAGGTAGCACAAACCGTGTTTGATTTAGAGTTCCAAATACATGTATCCCTATAGGAGAAAACAGAGTGAAACCTAAAAATGTAAACGGTTACTGCAAACGAACGGTTTAAGCTAGAAGAACGAAATTTGGTGAGCCAAGTGGTTTTGGTGTACTGATCATTACCTGAAAGAATCATTAAGATTGGGTGAAAAAATGTTTGCTGAGATTTCAGGCAACTCGTAGTTTTTTGGAAGCTTGGCAACCCCTTTCCATAAAAGTGATTTTCGCCTGTCTCTGCTTAGGGGTACATCAACAGCAAACAAACCATAGAGATAGAACTTGAAACTGCTTTCTTGTGTCAAGTTTCAAAGAGCTAGCACAAACCGTGTTTGATTTAGAGTTCCAAATACATGTATCCTTATAGGAGAAAATAGAGTGAAACCTAAAAATTAAAATGGTTACTGCAAAGGAACGGTTTAACCTAGAAGAACGAAATTTGGTGAGCCAAGTGGTTTTGGTGTACTGATCATTACCTGAAAGAATCATCAAGATTGGGTGAAAAAATGTTTGCTGAGATTTCAGGCAACTCCTAGTTTTCTGGAAGCTTGGCAACCCCTTTCCATGAAAGTGATTTTCGCCAGTCTCTGCTTAGGGCTACATCAACAGAAAACAAACCATAGAGATAGAACTTGAAACTGCTTTATTAGGCAAGTTTCAAATAGCTAGCACAAACCGTGTTTGATTTAGAGTTCCAAATACATGTATCCCTATAGGAGAAAACAGAGTGAAACCTAAAAATGAAAACGGTTACTGCAAACGAACTGTTTAACCTAGAAGAACAAAATTTGGTGAGCCAAGTGGTTTTGGTGTACTGATCATTACCTGAAGGAATCATCAAGATTGGGTGAAAAAATGTTTGCTGAGAATTCAGGAAACTCGTAGATTTTTGGAAGCTTGGCAACCCTTTCATGAAAGTGATTTTCGCCAGTGTCTGCTTAGGACTACATCAACAGCAAACAAACCATAGAGATAGAACTTGAAACTACTTTCTTGTGTCAAGTTTCAAAGAGCTAGCACAAACCGTGTTTGATTTAGAGTTCCAAATACATGTATCCCTATAGGAGAAACAGAGTGAAACCTAAAAATGAAAACCCTTACTGCAAACGAACGGTTTAACCAAGAAGAACGAAATTTGGTGAGCCAAGTGGTTTTGTTGTACTGATCATTACCTGAAAGAATCATCAAGTTTGGGTGAAAAAATGTTTGCTGAGATTTCAGGCAACTCGTAGTTTTTTGGAAGCTTGGCAACCCCTTTCCATGAAAGTGATTTTCGCCAGTGTCTGCTTAGGGCTACATCAACAGCAAACAAATCTAAGAGATAGACCGTGAAACTGCTTTCTTGTTTCACGTTTCAAAGGGCTAGCACAAAGAGTGTTTGATTTAGAGTTCCAAATACATGTATCCCGATAGAAGAAAACAGAGTGAAACCTAAAAATGAAAACGGTTACTGCAATCGAACGGTTTAACCTAGAAGAACGAAATTTGGTGAGCCAAGTGCTTTTGGTGTACAGATCATTACCTGAGAGAATCATCAAGATTGGGTGAAAAAATGTTTTTGAGATTTCAGGCAACTCGTAGTTTTTTGGAAGCTT
Source organism: Ictidomys tridecemlineatus (assembly GCF_052094955.1). Classification (NCBI taxonomy): domain Eukaryota; kingdom Metazoa; phylum Chordata; class Mammalia; order Rodentia; family Sciuridae; genus Ictidomys; species Ictidomys tridecemlineatus. The sequence continues at coordinate 19,460 of NW_027522642.1, forward strand.
GGCAACCCCTTTCCATGAAAGTGATTTTCGCCAGTCTCTGCTTAGGGCTACATCAACAGCAAACAAACCATAGAGATAGAACTTGAAACTGCTTTCTTGTGTCAAGTTTCAAAGGGCTAGCACAAACTGTGTTTGTTAGAGTTCCAAATACATGTATCCCGATAGCAGAAAACAGAGTGAAAGCTAAAAATGAAAACGGTTACTGCAAACGAACGGTTTAACCTAGAAGAACGAAATTTGGTGAGCCAAGTGGTTTTGGTGTACTGATCATTACCTGAAAGAATCATCAAGATTGGGTGAAAAAAGTTTGCTGAGATTTCAGGAAACTCGTAGTTTTTTGGAAGCCAGGCAACCACTTTCCATGAAAGTGATTTTCGCCAGTCTCTGCTTTGGGTACATCAACAGCAAACAAACCATAGAGATAGAACGTGAATCTGCTTTTTGTGTCAAGTTTCAAAGAGCTAGCACAAACCGTGTTTGATTTAGACTTCCAAATACATGTATCCCTATAGGAGAAAACAGAATGAAACTATAAATGAAAACGGTTACTGCAAACGAACGGTTTAACCTAGAAGAACGAAATTTGGTGAGCCAAGTGGTTTTGGTGTACTGATCATTACCTGATAGAATCATCAAGATTGGGTGAAAAAATGTTTGATTAGATTTCAGGCAACTCGTAGTTTTTTGGAAGCTTGGCAACCCCTTTCCATGTAAGTGATTTTCGCCAGTCTCTGCTTAGGGCTACATCAACAGCAAACAAACCACAGAGATAGAACTTGAAACTGCTTTCTTGTGTCAAGTTTCAAAGGGCTAGCACAAACCGTGTTTGATTTAGAGTTCCAAATACATGTATCCCTATAGGAGAAAACAGAGTGAAACCTAAAAATGAAAACGGTTACTGCAAACGAACGGTTTAACCTAGAAGAACGAAATTTGGTGAGCCAAGTGATTTTGGTGTACTGATCACTATTTGAGAGTCATCAAGATTGGGTGAAAAAATGTTTGCTGAGATTTCAGGCAACTCGTAGTTTTTTGGAAGCTTGGCAACCCCTTTCCATGAAAGTGATTTTCGCCAGTCTCTGCTTAGGGCTACATCAACAGCAAACAAACCACAGAGATAGAACTTGAAACTGCTTTCTTGTGTCAAGTTTCACAGAGCTAGCACAAACCGTGTTTGATTTAGAGTTCCAAATACATGTATCCCTATAGAAGAAAACAGAGTGAAACCTAAAAATGAAAACGGTTACTGCAAACGAACGGTTTGACCTAGAAGAACGAAATTTGGTGAGCCAAGTGGTTTTTGTGTACTGATCATTACCTGAAAGAATCATCAAGATTGGGTGAAAAAATGTTTGCTGAGATTTCAGGCAACTCATACTTTTTGGAAGCTTGGCAACCCCTTTCCATGAAAGTGATTTTCGCCAGTCTCTGCTTAGGGCTACATCAACAGCAAACAAACCATAGAGATAGAACTTGAAACTGCTTTCTTGTGACAAGTTTCAAAGAGCTAGCACAAACCGTGTTTGATTTAGAGTTCCAAATACATGTATCCCTTTAGAAGAAAACAGAGTGAAACCTAAAAATAAAAACGGTTACTGCAAACGAACGTTATAACTTAGAAGAACGAAATTTGATGAGCCAAGTGGTTCTGGTGTACTGTTCATTACCTGAAAAAATCATCAAGATTGGGTGAAAAAAAGTTTGCTGAGATTTCAGGCAACTCGTCGTTTTTTGGAAGCTTGGCAACCCCTTTCCATGAAAGTGATTTCGCCAGTCTCTGCTTAGGGCTATATCAACAGCAAACAAACCATAGAGATAGAACTTGAAACTGCTTTATTGTGTCAAGTTTCAAAAAGCTAGCACAAACCGTGTTTTATTTAGAGTTCCAAATACATGTATCCCTATAGGAGAAAACAGAGTGAAACGTAAAAATGAAAACGGTTACTGCAAACGAACGGTTTAACCTAGAAGAACAAAATTTATGAGCCAAGTGGTTTTGGTGTACTGATCATTACCTGAAAGAATCATCAAGATTGGGTGAAAAAATGTTTGCTGAGATTTCAGGCAACTCGTAGTTTTTTGGTAGCTTGGCAACCCCTATCCATGAAAGTGATTTTCGCCAGTCGCTGCTTAGGGCTACATCAACAGCAAACAAACCATAGAGAGAGAACTTGAAACTGCTTTATTGTGTCAAGTTTCAAAGAGCTAGCACAAACTGTGTTTGATTTAGAGTTCCAAATACATGTATCCCTATAGGAGAAAACAGTGTGAAAACTAAAATGAAAACGGTTATTGCAAACAAACGGTTTAACCTAGAAGAACGAAATTTGGTGAGCCAAGTGGCTTTGGTGTACTGATCATTACCTGAAAGAATCATCAAGATTGGGTGAAAAAATGTTTGCTGAGATTTCAGGGAACTCGTAGTTTTTTGGAAGCTTGGCAACCCCTTTCCATGAAAGTGATTTTCGCCAGTCTCTGCTTCGGGCTACATCAACAGCAAGCAAACCATAGGGATAGAATGTGAAACTGATTTATTGTGTCAAGGTTCAAAGAGCTAGCACAAACCGTGTTTCATTTAGAGTTTCAAATACATGTATCCCTATAGGAGAAAACAGAGTGAAACCTAAAAATGAAAACGGTTACTGCAAACAAACAGTTAACCTAGAAGTACGAAATGTGGTGAGCCAACTGGCTTTGGTGTACTGATCATTACCTGAAAGAATCATCAAGATTGGGTGAAAAAATGTTTGCTGAGATTTTAGGCAACTCATAGTTTTCTGGAAGCTTGGCAACCCCTTTCCATGAAAGTGATTTTCGCCAGTCTCTGCTTAGGGCTACATCAACAGCAAACAAACCATAGAGATAGAACATGAAACTGCTTTCTTGTGTCAAGTTTCAAAGAGCTAGCACAAACCGTGTTTGATTTAGACTTCCAAATACATGTATCCCTATAGGAGAAAACAGAAATGAAACTATAAATGAAAACGATTTCTGCAAACGAACGGTTTAACCTAGAAGAACGAAATTTGGTGAGCCAAGTGGTTTTGGTGTACTGATCATTACCTGATAGAATCATTAAGATTGGGTGAAAAAATGTTTGCTTAGACTTCAGGCAACTCGTAGTTTTTTGGAAGCTTGGCAACCCCTTTCCATTAAGTGATTTTCGCAAGTCTCTGCTTAGGGCTACATCAACAGCAAACAAACCACAGAGATAGAACTTGAAACTGCTTTCTTGTGTCAAGTTTCAAAGGGCTAGCACAAACCGTGTTTGATTTAGAGTTCCAATACATGTTTCCCTATAGGAGAAAACAGAGTGAAACCTAAAAATGAAAACGGTTACTGCAAACGAACGGTTTAACCTAGAAGAACGAAATTTGGTGAGCCAAGTGATTTTGGTGTACTGATCACTATTTGAGAGTCATCAAGATTGGGTGAAAAAATGTTTGCTGAGATTTCAGGCAACTCGTAGTTTTTTGGCAGCTTGGCGACCGCTATCCATGAAAGTGATTTTCGCCAGTCTCTGCTTAGGGCTACATCAACAGCAAACAAACCACAGAGATAGAACTTGAAACTGCTTTCTTGTGTCAAGTTTCACAGAGCTAGCACAAACCGTGTTTGATTTAGAGTTCCAAATACATGTATCGCTATAGAAGAAAACAGAGTGAAACCTAAAAATGAAAACGGTTACTGCAAACGAACGGTTTGACCTAGAAGAACGAAATTTGGTGAGCCAAGTGGTTTTTGTGTACTGATCATTACCTGAAAGAATCATCAAGATTGGGTGAAAAAATGTTTGCTGAGATTTCAGGCAACTCATACTTTTTTGGAAGCTTGGCAACCCCTTTCCATGAAAGTGATTTTCGCCAGTCTCTGATTAGGGCTACATCAACAGCAAAGAAACCATAGAGATAGAACGTGAAACTGCTTTATTGTGTCAAGGTTCAAAGAGCTAGCACAAACCGTGTTTGATTTAGAGTTCCAAATACATGTATCCCTATAGGAGAAAACAGAGTGAAACCTAAAAATGAAAACGGTTAATGCAAACGAACGGTTTAACCTAGAAGAACGAAATGTGGTGAGCCAAGTGGTTTTGGTGTACTGATCATTACCTGAAAGAATCATCAAGATTGGGTAAAAAAATGTTTGCTGAGATTTCAGGCAACTCGTAGTTTTTTGGAAGCTTGGCAACCTCTTTCCATGAAAGTGATTTTCGCCAGTCTCTGCTTAGGGCTACATCAACAGCAAATAAACCATAGTGATAGAACTTGAATCATCTTTATTGTGTCAAGTTTCAAAGAGCTAGCACAAACCGTGTTTGATTTAGAGTTCCAAATACATGTATCCCTAAAGGAGAAAACAGAGTGAAACCTAAAAATGAAAACGGTTACTGCAAACGAACGGTTTAACCTAGAAGAACGAAATTTGGGGAGTCAAGTGGTTTTGGTGTACTGATCATTCCCTGAAAGAATCATCAAAATTGGGTGAAAAAATGATTGCTGAGATTTCAGGCAACTCATAGTTTTTTAAAAGCTTGGCAACCCCTTTCCCATGAAAGTGATTTTCGCCAGTCTCTGCTTAAGGCTACATCAACAGCAAACAAAGAATAGAGATTGAACTTGAAACTGCTTTATTGTGTCAAGTTTCAAAGAGCTAGCACAAACCCTGTTTGATTTAGAGTTGCAAATACATGTATCCCTATAGGAGAAAACAGAGTGAAACCTAAAAATGAAAACGGTTACTGCAAACGAACGGTTTTACCTAGAAGAACGAAATATGGTGAGCCAAGTGGTTTTGGTGTACTGATCATTACCTGAAAGAATCATCAAGATTTTGTGAAAAAATGTTTGCTGAGATTTCAGGCAACTCGTTGTTTTTTGGAAGCTTGGCCACCCCTTTCCATGAAAGTGATTTTCGCCAGTCTCTGCTTAGGGCTACATCAACAGCAAATAAACCATAGTGATAGAACTTGAATCTGCTTTATTGTGTCAAGTTTCAAAGAGCTAGCACAAACCGTGTTTGATTTAGAGTTCCAAATACATGTATCCCTAAAGGAGAAAACAGAGTGAAACCTAAAAATGAAAACGGTTACTGCAAACGAACGGTTTACCCTAGAAGAACAAAATTTGGTGAGCCAAGTGATTTTGGTGTAATGATCATTACCTGAAAGAATCATAAAGATTGGGTGAAAAAATGTTTGCTGAGATTTAAGGCAACTCGTAGTTTTTTGGAAGCTTGGCAACCTCTTTCCATGTAAGTGATTTTCGCCAGTCTCTGCTTAGACTACATCAACAGCAAACAAACCATAGAGATAGAACTTGAATCTGCTTTATTGTGTCAAGTTTCAAAGAGCTAGCACAAACCGTGTTTCATTTAGAGTTTCAAATACATTTATCCCTATATGAGAAAACAGAGTGAAACCTAAAAATGAAAACGGTTACTGCAAACAAACAGTTAACCTAGAAGTACGAAATGTGGTGAGCCAACTGGCTTTTGTGTACTGATCATTACCTGAAAGAATCATCAAGATTGGGTGAAAAAATGTTTGCTGAGATTTTAGGCAACTCGTAGTTTTCTGGAAGCTTGGCAATCCCTTTCCATGAAAGTGATTTTCGCCAGTCTCTGCTTAGGGCTACATCAACAGCAAACAAACCATAGAGATAGAACATGAAACTGCTTTCTTGTGTCAAGTTTCAAAGAGCTAGCACAAACCGTGTTTGATTTAGAGTTCCAAATACATGTATCCCGATAGGAGAAAATAGAGTGAAAGCTGAAAATGAAAACGGTTACTGCAAACGAACGGTTTAACCTAGAAGAACGAAATTGGTGAGCCAAGTGGTTTTGGTGTACTGATCATTACCTGAATGAATCATCAAGATTGGGTGAAAAAATGTTTGCTGAGATTTCAGGAAACTCGTAGTTTTTTGGAAGCTTGGCAACCCCTTTCCATGAAAGTGATTTTCGCCAGTCTCTGCTTAGGGCTACATCAACAGCAAACAAACCATAGAGATAGAACTTGAAACTGCTTTTTGTGTCAAGTTTCAAAGAGCTAGCACAAACCGTGTTTGATTTAGACTTCCAAATGCATGTGTCGCTATAGGAGAAAACGGAATGAAACTAAAAATGAAAACGGTTACTGCAAACGAACGGTTTAACCTAGAAGAACGAAATTTGGTGAGCCAAGTGGTTTTGGTGTACTGATCATTACCTGAAAGAATCATCAAGATTGGGTGAAAAAAATGTTTGCTGAGATTTCAGGCAACTCATACTTTTTTGGAAGCTTGGCAACCCCTTTCCATGTAAGTGATTTTCGCCAGTCTCTGCTTAGGGCTACATCAACAGCAAAGAAACCATAGAGATAGAACGTGAAACTGCTTTATTGTGTCAAGGTTCAAAGAGCTAGCACAAACCGTGTTTGATTTAGAGTTCCAAATACATGTATCCCTATAGGAGAAAACAGAATGAAACCTAAAAATGAAAACGGTTACTGCAAACGAACAGTTAACCTAGAACTACGAAATGTTTTGAGCCAACCGGCTTTGGTGTACTGATCATTACCTGAAAGAATCATCAAGATTGGGTGAAAAAATGTTTGCTGAGATTTTAGGCAACTCGTTGTTTTTTGGAAGCTTGGCAACCCCTTTCCATGAAAGTAATTTTCGCCAGTCTCTGCTTAGGGCTACATCAACAGCAAACAAACCATAGAGATAGAACCTTAAACTGCTTTCTTGTTTCAAGTTTCAAAAAGGTAGCACAAACCGTGTTTGATTTAGAGTTCCAAATACATGTATCCCTATAGGAGAAAACAGAGTGAAACCAAAAAATGAAAACGGTTACTGCAAACGAATGGTTTAACCTGGAAGAACGAAATTTGGTGAGCCAAGTGGTTTTGGTGTACTGATCATTACCAGAAAGAATCATCAAGATTGGGTGAAAAAATGTTTGCTGAGATTTCAGGCAACTCGTAGTTTTTTGGAAGCTTGGCAACCCCTTTCCATGAAAGTGATTTTCGCCAGTCTCTGCTTAGGGCTACATCAACAGCAAACAAACCATAGAAATAGAACTTGAAACTGCTTTCTTGTGTCAAGTTTCAAAGAGCTAGCACAAACCGTGTTTGATTTAGAGTTCCAAATACATGTATCCGTATAGGAGAAAACAGAGTGAAACCTAAAAATGAAAACGGTTACTGCAAACGAACGGTTTAAACTAGAAGAACGAAATTTGGTGAGCCAAGTGGTTTTGGTGTACTGATCATTACCTGAAAGAATAATCAAGATTGGGTGAAAAAAAGTTTGCTGAGATTTCAGGCAACTCGTAGTTTTTTGGAAGCTTGGCAACCCCTTTCCATGAAAGTGATTTTCGCCAGTCTCTGCTTAGGGCTACATCAACAGGAAATAAACCATAGTGATAGAACTTGAATCTGCTTTATTGTGACAAGTTTCAAAGAGCTAGCACAAACCGTGTTTGATTTAGAGTTCCAAATACATGTATCCCTAGAGGAGAAAACAGAGTGAAACCTAAAAATGAAAACGGTTACTGCAAACGAACAGTTAACCTAGAACTTCGAAATGTTTTGAGCCAACTGGCTTTGGTGTACTGATCATTACCTGAAAGAATCATCAAGATTGGGTGAAAAAATGTTTGCTGAGATTTTAGGCAACTCGTTGTTTTTTGGAAGCTTGGCAACCCCTTTCCATGAAAGTAATTTTCGCCAGTCTCTGCTTAGGGCTACATCAACAGCAAACAAACCATAGAGATAGAACATGAAACTGCTTTCTTGTGTCAAGTTTCAAAGGGCTAGCACAAACCGTGTTTGATTTAGAGTTCCAAATACATGTATCACAATAGGAGAAAATAGAGTGAAAGCTGAAAATGAAAACGGTTACTGCAAACGAACGGTTTAACCTAGAAGAACGAAATTTGTGTGAGCCAAGTGGTTTTGGTGTACTGATCACTACCTGAGAGTCATCAAGATTGGGAGAAAAAATGTTTGCTGAGATTTCAGGCAACTCGTAGTTTTTTGGAAGCTTGGCGACCGCTATCCATGAAAGTGATTTTCGCCAGTCTCTGCTTAGGGCTACATTAACAGCAAACAAACCATAGAGATAGAACTTGAAACTGCTTTATTGTGTCAAGTTTCAAAGAGCTAGCACAAACCGTGTTTGATTTAGAGTTCCAAATACATGTATCCTTATAGGAGAAAATAGAGTGAAATCTAAAAATGAAAACGGTTACTGCAAACGAACGGTTTAACCTAGAAGAATGAAATTTGGTGAGCCAAGTGGTTTTGGTGTACTGATCATTACCTGAAAGAATCATCAAGATTGGGTGAAAAAATGTTTGCTGAGATTTCAGGCAACTCATACTTTTTTGGAAGCTTGGCAACCCCTTTCCATGAAAGTGATTTTCGCCAGTCTCTGCTTAGTGCTACATCAACAGCAAAGAAACCATAGAGATAGAACTTGAACCTGCTTTTTTGTGTCAAGGTTCAAAGAGCTAGCACAAACCGTGTTTGATTTAGAGTTCCAAATACATGTATCCCTATAGGAGAAAACAGAGTGAAACCTAAAAATGAAAACGGTTACTGCAAACGAACTGTTTAACCTAGAAGAACGAAATTTGGTGAGCCAAGTGGTTTTGGTGTACTGATCATTACCTGAAAGAATCATCAAGATTGGGTGAAAAATGTTTGCTGAGATTTCAGGCAACTCGGAAGTTTTTTGGAAGCTTGGCAACCCCTTTCCATGAAAGTGATTTTCGCCAGTCTCTGCTTAGGGCTACATCAACAGCAAACAAACCATAGAGATAGAACTTGAAACTGCTTTATTGTGTCAAGTTTCAAAAATCTACCACAAACCGTGTTCGATTTACAGTTCCAAATACATGTATCCCTATAGGTGAAAAGAGAGTGAAACCTAAAAATTAAAACGGTTACTGCAAACGAACGGTTTAACCTGAAGAACGAAATGTGGTGAGCCAAGTGGTTTTGGTGTACTGATCATTACCTGAAAGGATCATCAAGATTGGGTGAAAAAATGTTTGCTGAGATTTCAGGAAACTCGTAGTTTTTTGGAAGCTTGGCAACCCCTTTCCATGAAAGTGATTTTCGCCAGTCTCTGCTTAAGGATACATCAACAGCAAACAAACCACAGAGATAGAACTTGAAACTGCTTTCTTGTGTCAAGTTTCAAAGAGGTAGCACAAACCGTGTTTGATTTAGAGTTTCAAATACATGTATCCGTATAGGAGATAACAGAGTGAAACCTAAAAATGAAAACGGTTACTGCAAACGAACGGAATAACGTAGAAGAACGAAATTTGGTGAACCAAGTGGTTTTGGTGTACTGATCATTACCTGAAAGAATAATCAAGATTGAGTGAAAAAAAGTTTGCTGAGATTTCAGGAAGCTCGTAGTTTTTTGGAAGCTTGGCAACCCCTTTCCATGAAAGTGATTTTCGCCATTCTCTGCTTAGGGCTACATCAACAGCAAATAAACCATAGTGATAGAACTTGAATCTGCTTTATTGTGACAAGTTTCAAAGAGCTAGCACAAACCGTGTTTGATTTAGAGTTCCAAATACATGTATCCCTAGAGGAGAAAACAGAGTGAAACCTAAAATGAAAACGGTTCCTGCAAACGAACGGTTTAACCTAAAAGAACGAAATTTGGTGAGCCAAGTCGTTTTTGTGTACTGATCATTACCTGAAAGAATCAACAAGATTGGGTGAAAAAATATTTGCTGAGATTACAGGCAACTCGTAGTTTTTTGGAAGCTTGGCAACCCCTTTCCATGAAATTGATTTTCGCCAGTCTCTGCTGATGGCTACATCAACAGCAAACAAACCATAGAGATAGAACTTGAAACTGCTTTATTGTGTCAAGTTTCAAAGAGGTAGCACAAACCGTGTTTGATTTAGAGTTCCAAATAGATGTATCCCTATAGGAGAAAACAGAGTGAAACCTAAAAATGTAAACGGTTACTGCAAACGAACGGTTTAAGCTAGAAGAACGAAATTTGGTGAGCCAAGTGGTTTTGGTGTACTGATCATTACCTGAAAGAATCATTAAGATTGGGTGAAAAAATGTTTGCTGAGATTTCAGGCAACTCGTAGTTTTTTGGAAGCTTGGCAACCCCTTTCCATAAAAGTGATTTTCGCCAGTCTCTGCTTAGAGGTACATCAACAGCAAACAAACCATAGAGATAGAACTTGAAACTGCTTTCTTGTGTCAAGTTTCAAAGAGCTAGCACAAACCGTGTTTGATTTAGAGTTCCAAATACATGTATCCTTATAGGAGAAAATAGAGTGAAACCTAAAAATTAAAACGGTTACTGCAAACGAACGGTTTAAACTAGTAGAACGAAATTTGGTGAGCCAAGTGGTTTTGGTGTACTGATCATTACCTGAAAGAATAATCAAGATAAGGTGAAAAAATGTTTGCTGAGATTTCAGGCAACTCGTAGTTTTTTGGAAGCTTGGCAACCCCTTTCCATGAAAGTGATTTTCGCCAGTCTCTGCTTAGGGCTACATCAACAGCAAATAAACCATAGTGATAGAACTTGAATCTGCTTTATTGTGACAAGTTTCAAAGAGCTAGCACAAACCGTGTTTGATTTAGAGTTCCAAATACATGTATCCCTATAGGAGAAAACAGAGTGAAACCTAAAAATGAAAATGGTTAATGCAAACGAACGGTTTAACCTAGAAGAACGAAATGTGGTGAGCCAAGTGGTTTTGGTGTACTGATCATTACCTGCAAGAATCATCAAGATTGGGTGAAAAAATGTTTGCTGAGATTTCAGGCAACTCGTAGTTTTTTGGAAGCTTGGCAACCCCTTTCCATGAAAGTGATTTTCGCCAGTCTCTGCTTAGGGCTACATCAACAGCAAATAAACCATAGTGATAGAACTTGAATCAACTTTATTGTGTCAAGTTTCAAAGAGCTAGCACAAACCGTGTTTGATTTAGAGTTCCAAATACATGTATCCCTAAAGGAGAAAACAGAGTGAAACCTAAAAATGAAAACGGTTACTGCAAACGAACGGTTTAACCTAGAAGAACGAAATTTGGGGAGTAAAGTGGTTTTGGTGTACTGATCATTCCCTGAAAGAATCATCAAGATTGGGTGAAAAAATGATTGCTGAGATTTCAGGCAACTCATAGTTTTTTAAAAGCTTGGCAACCCCTTTCCATGAAAGTGATTTTCGCCAGTCTCTGCTTAGGGCTACATCAACAGCAAACAAACCATAGAGATAGAACATGAAACTGCTTTCTTGTGTCAAGTTTCAAAGAGCTAGCTCAAACCGTGTTTGATTTAGAGTTCCAAATACATGTATCCCGATAGGAGAAAATAGAGTGAAAGCTGAAAATGAAAACGGTTACTGCAAACGAACGGTTTAACCTAGAAGAACGAAATTTGGTGAGCCAAGTGGTTTTGGTGTACTGATCATTACCTGAATGAATCATCAAGATTGGGTGAAAAAATGTTTGCTGAGATTTCAGGCAACTCGTAGTTTTTTGGAAGCTTGGCAACCCCTTTCCATGAAAGTGATTTTCGCCAGTCTCTGCTTAGGGCTACATCAACAGCAAACAAACCATAGAGATAGAACTTGAAACTGCTTTATTGTGTCAAGTTTTAAAGAGCTAGCACAAACCGTTTTTGATTTAGACTTCCAAATACATGTATCCCTAGAGGAGAAAAGAGAGTGAAACCTAAAAATGAAAACGGTTACTGCAAACGAACGGTTTAACCTAGAAGAACAAAATTTGGTGAGCCAAGTGATTTGGTGTAATGATCATTACCTGAAAGAATCATAAAGATTGGGTAAAAAAATGTTTGCTGAGATTTAAGGCAACTCGTAGTTTTTTGGAAGCTTGGCAACCTCTTTCCATGTAAGTGATTTTCGCCAGTCTCTGCTTAGGACTACATCAATAGCAAACAAACCATAGAGATAGAACTTGAATCTGCTTTATTGTGTCAAGTTTCATAGAGCTAGCACAAACCGTGTTTCATTTAGAGTTTCAAATACATGTATCCCTATAGGAGAAAACAGAGTGAAACCTAAAAATGAAAACGGTTACTGCAAACAAACAGTTAACCTAGAAGTACGAAATGTGGTGAGCCAACTGGCTTTGGTGTACTGATCATTACCTGAAAGAATCATCAAGATTGGGTGAAAAAATGTTTGCTGAGATTTTAGGCAACTCGTATTTTTCTGGAAGCTTGGCAACCCCTTTCCCTGAAAGTGATTTTCGCCAGTCTCTGCTTAGGGCTACATCAACAGCAAACAAACCATAGAGATAGAACATGAAACTGCTTTCTTGTGTCAAGTTTCAAAGAGCTAGCTCAAACCGTGTTTGATTTAGAGTTCCAAATACATGTATCCCGATAGGAGAAAATAGAGTGAAAGCTGAAAATGAAAACGGTTACTGCAAACGAACGGTTTAACCTAGAAGAACGAAATTTGGTGAGCCAAGTGGTTTTGGTGTACTGATCATTACCTGAATGAATCATCAAGATTGGGTGAAAAAATGTTTGCTGAGATTTCAGGCAACTCGTAGTTTTTTGGAAGCTTGGCAACCCCTTTCCATGAAAGTGATTTTCGACAGTCTCTGCTTAGGGCTACATCAACAGCAAACAAACCATAGAGATAGAACTTGAAACTGCTTTTTGTGTCAAGTTTCAAAGAGCTAGCACAAACCGTGTTGGATTTAGACTTCCAAATGCATGTGTCCCTATAGGAGAAAACAGAATGAAACTAAAAATGAAAACGGTTACTGCAAACGAACGGTTTAACCTAGAAGAACGAAATTTGGTGAGCCAAGTGGTTTTGGTGTACTGATCATTACCTGATAGAATCATCAAGATTGGGTGAAAAAATGTTTGCTTAGATTTCAGGCAACTCGTAGTTTTTTAAAAGCTTTGCAACCCCTTTCAATGTAAGTGATTTTCGCCAGTCTCTGCTTAGGGCTACATCAACAGCAAACAAACCACAGAGATAGAACTTGAAACTGCTTTCTTGTGTCAAGTTTCAAAGGGCTAGCACAAACCGTGTTTGATTTAGAGTTCCAAATACATGTATCCCTATAGGAGAAAACAGAGTGAAACCTAAAAATGAAAACGGTTAGTGCAAACGAACGGTTTAACCTAGAAGAACGAAATTTGGTGAGCCAAGTGATTCTGGTGTACTGATCACTATTTGAGAGTCATCAAGATTGGGTGAAAAAATGTTTGCTGAGATTTCAGGCAACTCGTAGTTTTTTGGAAGCTTGGCGACCGCTATCCATGAAAGTGATATTCGCCAGTCTCTGCTTAGGGCTACATCAACAGCAAACAAACCACAGAGATAGAACTTGAAACTGCTTTCTTGTGTCAAGTTTCACAGAGCTAGCAAAAACCGTGTTTGATTTAGAGTTCCAAATACATGTATCCCTATAGAAGAAAACAGAGTGAAACCTAAAAATGAAAACGGTTACTGCAAACGAACGGTTTAACCTAGACGAACGAAATTTGGTGAGCCAAGTGGTTTTGGTGTACTGATCACTACCTGAGAGTCATCAAGATTGGGTGAAAAAATGTTTGCTGAGATTTCAGGCAACTCGTAGTTTTTTGGAAGCTTGGCGACCGCTATCCATGAAAGTGATTTTCGCCAGTCTCTGCTTAGGGCTACATCAACAGCAAACAAACCACAGAGATAGAACTTGAAACTGCTTTCTTGTGTCAAGCTTCAAAGAGCTAGCACAAACCGTGTTTGATTTAGAGTTCCAAATACATGTATCCCTATAGAAGAAAACAGAGTGAAACCTAAAAATGAAAACGGTTACTGTAAACGAACGGTTTGACCTAGAAGAACGAAATTTGGTGAGCCAAGTGGTTTTAGTGTACTGATCATTACCTGAAAGAATCATCAAGATTGGGTGAAAAAATGTTTGCTGAGATTTCAGGCAACTCATACTTTTTTGGAAGCTTGGCAACCCCTTTCCATGAAAGTGATTTTCGCCAGTCTCTGCTTAGGGCTACATCAACAGCAAAGAAACCATAGAGATAGAACGTGAAACTGCTTTATTGTGTCAAGGTTCAAAGAGCTAGCACAAACCGTGTTTGATTTAGAGTTCCAAATACATGTATCCCTATAGGAGAAAACAGAGTGAAACCTAAAAATGAAAACGGTTACTGCAAACGAACAGTTAACCTAGAAGTACGAAATGTGTTGAGCCAACTGGCTTTGGTGTACTGATCATTACCTGAAAGAATCATCAAGATTGGGTGAAAAAATGTTTGCTGAGATTTTAGGCAACTCGTTGTTTTTTGGAAGCTTGGCAACCCCTTTCCATGAAAGTAATTTTCGCCAGTCTCTGCTTAGGGCTACATCAACAGCAAACAAACCATAGAGATAGAACTGGAAACTGCTTTCTTGTTTCAAGTTTCAAAAAGGTAGCACAAACCGTGTTTGATTTAGAGTTCCAAATACATGTATCCCTATAGGAGAAAACAGAGTGAAACCAAAAAATGAAAACGGTTACTGCAAACGAACGGTTTAACATGGAAGAACGAAATTTGGTGAGCCAAGTGGTTTTGGTGTACTGATCATTACCAGAAAGAATCATCAAGATTGGGTGAAAAAATGTTTGCTGAGATTTCAGGAAACTCGTAGTTTTTTGGAAGCTTGGCAACCCCTTTCCATGAAAGTGATTTTCGCCAGTCTCTGCTTAGGGCTACATCAACAGCAAACAAACCACAGAGATAGAACTTGAAACTGCTTTCTTGTGTCAAGTTTCAAAGAGGTAGCACAAACCGTGTTTGATTTAGAGTTCCAAATACATGTATCCGTATAGGAGAAAACAGAGTGAAACCTAAAAATGAAAACGGTTACTGCAAACGAACGGTTTAAACTAGAAGAACGAAATTTGGTGAGCCAAGTGGTTTTGGTGTACTGATCATTACCTGAAAGAATCATCAAGATTGGGTGAAAAAAAGTTTGCTGAGATTTCAGGCAACTCGTAGTTTTTTGGAAGCTTGGCAACCCCTATCCATGAAAGTGATTTTCGCCAGTCTCTGCTTAGGGCTACATCAACAGGATATAAACCATAGTGATAGAACTTGAATCTGCTTTATTGTGACAAGTTTCAAAGAGCTAGCACAAACCGTGTTTGATTTAGAGTTCCAAATACATGTATCCCTATAGGAGAAAACAGAGTGAAATCTAAAAATGAAAACGGTTACTGCAAACGGACGGTTTAACCTAGAAGAACGAAATTTGGTGAGCCAAGTCGATTTTGTGTACTGATCATTACCTGAAAGAATCAACAAGATTGGGTGAAAAAATGTTTGCTGAGATTACAGGCAACTCGTAATTTTTTGGAAGCTTGGCAACCCCTTTCCATAAAAGTGATTTTCGCCAGTCTCTGCTTAGGGCTACATCAACAGCAAACAAACCATAGAGATAGAACATGAAACTGCTTTCTTGTGTCAAGTTTCAAAGGGCTAGCACAAACCGTGTTTGATTTAGAGTTCCAAATACATGTATCCCAATAAGAGAAAATAGAGTGAAAGCTGAAAATGAAAACGGTTACTGCAAACGAACGGTTTAACCTAGAAGAATGAAATTTGGTGAGCCAAGTGGTTTTGGTGTACTGATCATTACCTGAAAGAATCATCAAGATTGGGTGAAAAAATGTTTGCTGAGATTTAGGCTACTCGTAGTTTTTTGGAAGCTTGGCAACCCCTTTCCATGAAAGTGATTTTCGCCAGTCTCTGCTTAGGGCTACATCAACAGCAAAAAAACCATAGAGATAGAACTTGAAACTGCTTTTTGTGTCACGTTTCAAAGAGCTAGCACAAACCGTGTTTGATTTAGACTTCCAAATACATGTATCCCTATAGGAGAAAACAGAATAAAACTAAAAATGCAAACGGTTACTGCAAACGAATGGTTTAACCTAGAAGAACGAAATTTGGTGAGCCAAGTGGTTTTGGTGTACTGATCATTACCTGATAGAATCATCAAGATTGGGTGAAAAAATGTTTGCTTAGATTTCAGGCAACTCGTAGTTTTTTAAAAGCTTTGCAACCCCTTTCCATGTAAGTGATTTCGCCAGTCTCTGCTTAGGGCTACATCAACAGCAAACAAACCACAGAGATAGAACTTGAAACTGCTTTCTTGTATCAAGTTTCAAAGGGCTAGCACAAACCGTGTTTGATTTAGAGTTCCAAATACATGTATCCCTATAGGAGAAAAAAGAGTGAAACCTAAAAATGAAAACGGTTACTGCAAACGAACGGTTTTAACTAGAAGAACGAAATTTGGTGAGCCAAGTGGTTTTGGTGTACTGATCACTACCTGAGAGTCATCAAGATTGGGTGAAAAAATGTTTGCTGAGTTTTCAGGCAACTCGTAGTTTTTTGGAAGCTTGGCGACCGCTATCCATGAAAGTGATTTTCGCCAGTCTCTGTTTAGGGCTACATCAACAGCAAACAAACCACAGAGATAGAACTTGAAACTGCTTTCTTGTGTCAAGTTTCAAAGAGGTAGCACAAACCGTGTTTGATTTAGAGTTCCAAATACATGTATCCCTATAGAAGAAAACAGAGTGAAACCTAAAAATGAATACGGTTACTGCAAACGAATGGTTTGACCTAGAAGAACGAAATTTGGTGAGCCAAGTGGTTTTGGTGTACTGATCATTACCTGAAAGAATCATCAAGATTGGGTGAAAAAATGTTTGCTGAGATTTCAGGCAACTCATACTTTTTTGGAAGCTTGGCAACCCCTTTCCATGAAAGTGATTTTCGCCAGTCTCTGCTTAGGGCTATACCAACAGCAAAGAAACCAAAGAGATAGAACTTGAATCTGCTTTATTGTGACAAGTTTCAAAGAGCTAGCACAAACCGTGTTTGATTTAGAGTTCCAAATACATGTATCCCTAGAGGAGAAAACAGAGTGAAACCTAAAAATGAAAACGGTTACTGCAAACGAACGGTTTAACCTAGAAGAACGAAATTTGGTGAGCCAAGTCGTTTTTGTGTACTGATCATTACCTGAAAGAATCAACAAGATTGGGTGAAAAAATGTTTGCTGAGATTACAGGCAACTCGTAGTTTTTTGGAAGCTTGGCAACCCCTTTCCATGAAATTGATTTTCGCCAGTCTCTGCTGATGGCTACATCAACAGCAAACAAACCATAGAGATAGAACTTGAAACTGCTTTATTGTGTCAAGTTTCAAAGAGGTAGCACAAACCGTGTTTGATTTAGAGTTCCAAATACATGTATCCCTATAGGAGAAAACAGAGTGAAACCTAAAAATTAAAACGGTTACTGCAAACGAACGGTTGAACCTGAAGAACGAAATGTGGTGAGCCAAGTGGTTTTGGTGTACTGATCATTACCTGAAAGGATCATCAAGATTGGGTGAAAAAATGTTTGCTGAGATTTCAGGAAACTCGTAGTTTTTTGGAAGCTTGGCAACCCCTTTCCATGAAAGTGATTTTCGCCAGTCTCTGCTTAGGGCTACATCAACAGCAAACAAACCACAGAGATAGAACTTGAAACTGCTTTCTTGTGTCAAGTTTCAAAGAGGTAGCACAAACCGTGTTTGATTTAGATTTTAAAATACATGTATCCGTATAGGAGATAACAGAGTGAAACCTAAAAATGAAAACGGTTACTGCAAACGAACGGTATAACCTAGAAGAACGAAATTTGGTGAGCCAAGTGGTTTTGGTGTACTGATCATTACCTGAAAGAATAATCAAGATTGGGTGAAAAAAAGTTTGCTGAGATTTCAGGCAACTCGTAGTTTTTTGGAAGCTTGGCAACCCCTTTCCATTAAAGTGATTTTCGCCAGTCTCTGCTTAGGGCTACATCAACAGCAAATAAACCATAGTGATAGAACTTGAATCTGCTTTATTGTGACAAGTTTCAAAGAGCTAGCATAAACCGTGTTTGATTTATAGTTCCAAATACATGTATCCCTATAGGAGAAAACAGAGTGAAACCTAAAAATGAAAACGGTTCCTGCAAACGAACGGTTTAACCTAGAAGAACGAAATTTGGTGAGCCAAGTCTTTTTTGTGTACTGATCATTACCTGAAAGAATCAACAAGATTGGGTGAAAAAATATTTGCTGAGATTACAGGCAACTCGTAGTTTTTTGGAAGCTTGGCAACCCCTTTCCATGAAAGTGATTTTCGCCAGTCTCTGCTTAGGGCTACATCAACAGAAAACAAACCATAGAGATAGAACTTGAAACTGCTTTTTTGTGTCAAGTTCCAAAGGGCTAGCACAAACCGTGTTTGATTTAGAGTTCCAAATACATGTATCCCTATCGGAGAAAACAGAGTGAAACCTAAAAATGAAAACGGTTACTGCAAACGAATGGTTTTACCTAGAAGAACGAAATTTGGTGAGCCAAGTCGTTTTGGTGTACTGATCATTACCTGAAAGAATCATCAAGATTGGGTGAAAAATGTTTGCTGAGATTTCAGGCAACTCGTAGTTTTTTGGATGCTTGGCAACCCCGATCCATGAAAGTGATTTTTCGCCAGTCTCTGCTTAGGGCTACATCAACACCAAACAAACCATAGAGATAGAACTTGAAACTGCTTTATTAGGCAAGTTTCAAAGAGCTAGCACAAACCGTGTTTGATTTAGAGTTCCAAATACATGTATCCCTATAGGAGAAAACAGAGTGAAACCTAAAAATGAAAACGGTTACTGCAAACGAACTGTTTAACCTAGAAGAACAAAATTTGGTGAGCCAAGTGGTTTTGGTGTACTGATCATTACCTGAAAGAATCATCAAGATTGGGTGAAAAAATATTTGCTGAGATTTCAGGCAACTCGTAGTTTTTTGGAAGCTTGGCAACCCCTTTCCATGAAAGTGATTTTCGCCAGTCTCTGCTTAGGGCTACATCAACAGCAAACAAACCATAGAGATAGAACTTGAAACTGCTTTATTGTGTCAAGTTTCAAAGAGCTAGCACAAACCGTGTTTGATTTAGAGTTCCAAATACATGTATCCCTATAGGAGAAAACAGTGTGAAACCTAAAAATGAAAACGGTTACTACAAACGAACGGTTTAACCTAGAAGAACGAAATTTGGTGAACCAAGTGGTTTGGTGTACTGATCATTACCTGAGAGAATCATCAAGATTGGGTGACAAAATGTTTGCTGAGATTTCAGGCAACTCGTATTTTTTTGTAAGCTTGGCAACCCCTTTCCATGAAAGTGATTTTCGCCAGTCTCTGCTTAGGGCTACATCAACAGCAAACAAACCATAGAGATAGAACTTGAAACTGCTTTCTTGTGTCAAGTTTCAAAGGGCTAGCACAAACCGTGTTTGATTTAGAGTTCCAAATACATGTATCCCAATAGGAGAAAATAGAGTGAAAGCTAAAAATGAAAACGGTTACTGCAAACGAACGGTTTAACCTAGAAGAACGAAATTTGGTGAGCCAAGTGGTTTTCGTGTACTGATCATTACCTGAAAGAATCATCAAGATTGGGTGAAAAAATGTTTGCTGAGATTTCAGGCAACTCGTAGTTTTTTGGAAGCTTGGCAACCCCTTTCCATGAAAGTGATTTTCGCCAGTCTCTGCTTAGGGCTACATCAACAGCAAACAAACCATAGAGATAGAACTTGAAACTGCTTTATTGTGTCAAGTATCAAAGAGCTAGCACAAACCGTGTTTGATTTAGACTTCCAAATACATGTATCCCTATAGGAGAAAACAGAATGAAACTAAAAATGAAAACGGTTACTGCAAACGAACGGTTTAACCTAGAAAAACAAAATTTGGTGAGACAAGTGGTTTTTTTGTACTGATCATTACCTGAAAGAATCATCAAGATTGGGTGAAAAAATGTTTGCTGAGATTTTAAGCAACTCATAGTTTTTTGGAAGCTTTGCAACACCTTTCCATGAAAGTTATTTTCGCCAGTCTCTGCGTAGGGCTACATCAACAGAAAACAAACCACAGAGATACAATTTGAAACTGCTTTCTTGTGTCAAGTTTCAAAGGGCTAGCACAAACCGTGTTTTATTTAGAGTTCAAAATACATGTATCCCTATATCCGAAAACAGAGTGAAAGCTAAAAATGAAAACGGTTACTGCAAACGAACGGTTTAACCTAGAAGTACGAAATGTGGTGAGCCAAGTGGTTTTGGTGTACTGATCATTACCTGAAAGAATCATCAAGATTGGGTGAAAAAATGTTTGCTGAGATTTCAGGCAACTCGTAGTTTTTTGGAAGCTTGGTAACCCCTTTCCATGAAAGTGATTTTCGCCAGACTCTGCTTTGGGCTACATCAACAGCAAACAAACCATAGAGATAGAACTTGAAACTGCTTTATTGTGTCAAGTTTCAAAGGGCTAGCACAAACCGTGTTTGTTAGAGTTCCAAATACATGTATCCCGATAGGAGAAAACAGAGTGAAAGCTAAAAATGAAAAAGGTTACTGCAAACGAACGGTATAACCTAGAAGAACGAAATTTGGTGAGCCAAGTGGTTTTGGTGTACTGATCATTACCTGAAAGAATCATCAAGATTTGGTGAAAAAATGTTTGCTGAGATTTGAGGCAACTCGGAAGTTTTTTGGAAGCTTGGCAACCCCTTTCGATGAAAGTGATTTTCGCCAGTCTCTGCTTAGGGCTACATCAACAGCAAACAAACCATAGAGATAGAACTTGAAACTGCTTTATTGTGTCAAGTTTCAAAGAGCTAGCACAAACCGTGTTTGATTTAGAGTTCCAAATACATGTATCCCTATAGGAGAAAACAGAGTGAAACCTAAAAATTAAAACGGTTACTGCAAACGAACGGTTTAACCTAGAAGATCGAAATTTGGTGAGCCAAGTGGTTTTTGTGTACTGATCATTACCTGAAAAAATCATCAAGATTGGGTGAAAAAATATTTGCTGTGATTTCAGGCAACTCGTAGTTTTTTAGAAGTTTGGCATCCCGTTTCCATGAAAGTGATTTTCGCCAGTCTCTGCTTAAGGCTACATCAACAGCAAACAAACCATAGAGATAGAACTTGAAACTGCTTTCTTGTGTCATGTTTCAAAGATCTAGCACAAACCGTGTTTGATTTAGAGTTCCAAATACATGTATCCGTATAGGAGAAAACAGAGTGAAACCTAAAAATGAAAACGGTTACTGCAAACGAACGGTTTAACCTAGAAGAACGAAATTTGGTGAGCCAAGTGGTTTTGGTGTACTGATCATTACCTGAAAGAATAATCAAGATTGGGTGAAAAAAAGTTTGCTGAGATTTCAGGCAACTCATAGTTTTTTGGAAGCTTGGCAACCCCTTTCCATGAAAGTGATTTTCGCCAGTCTCTGCTTAGGGCTACATCAACAGCAAATAAACCATAGTGATAGAACTTGAATCTGCTTTATTGTGACAAGTTTCAAAGAGCTAGCACAAACCCTGTTTTATTTAGAGTTCCAAATACATGTATCCCGATAGGAGAAAACAGAGTGAAAGCTAAAAATGAAAACGGTTACTGCAAACGAACGGTGTAACCTAGAAGAACGAAATTTGGTGAGCCAAGTGGTTTTGGTGTACTGATCATTACCTGAAAGAATCATCAAGATTTGGTGAAAAAATGTTTGCTGAGATTTCAGGTAACTCGGAAGTTTTTTGGAAGCTTGGCAACCCCTTTCCATGAAAGTGATTTTCGCCAGTCTCTCTTAGGGCTACATCAACAGCAAATAAACCATTGTGATAGAACTTGAATCAGCTTTATTGTGTCATGTTTCAAAGAGCTAGCACAAACCGTGTTTGATTTAGAGTTCCAAATACATGTATCCCTAAAGGAGAAAACAGAGTGAAACCTAAAATGAAAACGGTTACTGCAAACGAACGGTTTAACCTAGAAGAACGAAATTTGGGGAGTCAAGTGGTCTTGGTGTACTGATCATTACCTGAAAGAATCATCAAGATTGGGTGAAAAAATGTTTGCTGAGATTTCAGGCAACTCGTAGTTTTTTGGAAGCTTGGTAACCCCTTTCCATGAAAGTGATTTTCGCCAGACTCTGCTTAGGGCTACATCAACAGCAAACAAACCATACAGATAGAACGTGAAACTGCTTTCTTGTGTCAAGTTTTAAAGAGCTAGCACAAACCGTGTTTGATTTAGAGTTCCAAATACATGTATCCCTATAGGAGAAAACAGAGTGAAACCTAAAAATGAAAACGTTTACTGCAAACGAACGGTTTAACCTAGAAGAACGAAATTTGGTGAGCCAAGTGGTTTTGGTGTACAGATCATTACCTGAGAGAATCATCAAGATTGGGTGAAAAAATGTTTGCTGAGATTTCAGTTACTCGTAGTTTTTTGGAAGCTTGGCAACCCCTTTTCATGAAAGTGATTTTCTCCAGTCTCTGCTTAGGGCTACATCAACAGCAAACAAACCATAGAGATAGAACTTGAAACTGCTTTCTTGTGTCAAGTTTCAAAGGGCTAGCACAAACCGTGTTTGTTAGAGTTCCAAATACATGTATCCCGATAGGAGAAAACAGAGTGAAAGCTAAAAATGAAAACGGTTACTGCAAACGAATGGTGTAACCTAGAAGAACGAAATTTGTTGAGCCAAGTGGTTTTGGTGTACTGATCATTACCTGAAAGAATCATCAAGATTTGGTGAAAAAATGTTTGCTGAGATTATAGGCAACTCGGAAGTTTTTTGGAAGCTTGGCAACCCCTTTCCATGAAAGTGATTTTCGCCAGTCTCTGCTTAGGGCTACATCAACAGCAAACAAACCATAGAGATAGAACTTGAATCTGCTTTATTGTGTCAAGTTTCAAAGAGCTAGCACAAACCGTGTTTGATTTAGAGTTCCAAATACATGTATCCCTAAAGGAGAAAACAGAGTGAAACCTAAAAATGAAAACGGTTACTGCAAACGAACGGTTTTACCTAGAAGAACTAAATGTGGTGAGCCAAGTGGTTTTGGTGTACTGATCATTTCCTAAAAGAATCATCAAGATTGGGTGAAAAAATGTTTGCTGAGATTTCAGGCAACTCGTAGTTTTTTGGAAGCTTGGCAACCCCTTTCCATGAAAGTGATTTTCGCCAGTCTCTGCTTAGGGCTACATCAACAGCAAACAAACCATAGAGATAGAACTTGAAACTGCTTTCTTGTGTCATGTTTCAAAGATCTAGCACAAACCGTGTTTGATTTAGAGTTCCAAATACATGTATCCGTATAGGAGAAAACAGAGTGAAACCTAAAAATGAAAACGGTTACTGCAAACGAACGGTTTAACCTAGAAGAACGAAATTTGGTGAGCCAAGTGGTTTTGGTGTACTGATCATTACCTGAAAGAATAATCAAGATTGGGTGAAAAAAGTTTGCTGAGATTTCAGGCAACTCGTAGTTTTTTGGAAGCTTGGCAACCCCTTTCCCATGAAAGTGATTTTCGCCAGTCTCTGCTTAGGGCTACATCAACAGCAAATAAACCATAGTGATAGAACTTGAATCTGCTTTATTGTGACAAGTTTCAAAGAGCCTAGCACAAACCCTGTTTTATTTAGAGTTCCAAATACATGTATCCCTATAGGAGAAAACAGATTGAAACCTAAAAATGAAAACGGTTACTGCAAATGAACGGTTTAACCTAGTAGAACGAAATGTGGTGAGCTAAGTGGTTTTGGTGTACTGTCATTACCTGAAAGAATCATCAAGATTGGGTGAAAAAATGTTTGCTGAGATTTCAGGCAACTGGTAGTTTTTTGGAAGCTTGGCAACCCCTTTCCATGAAAGTGATTTTCGCCAGTCTCTGCTTAGGGCTACATCAACAGCAAATAAACCATTGTGATAGAACTTGAATCAGCTTTATTGTGTCATGTTTCAAAGAGCTAGCACAAACCGTGTTTGATTTAGAGTTCCAAATACATGTATCCCTAAAGGAGAAAACAGAGTGAAACCTAAAATGAAAAAGGTTACTGCAAACGAACGGTTTACCTAGAAGAACGAAATTTGGGGAGTCAAGTGGTTTTGGTGTACTGATCATTACCTGAAAGAATCATCAAGATTGGGTGAAAAAATGTTTGCTGAGATTTCAGTTACTCGTAGTTTTTTGGAAGCTTGGCAACCCCTTTTCATGAAAGTGATTTTCGCCAGTCTCTGCTTAGGCTACATCAACAGCAAACAAACCATAGAGATAGAACTTGAAACTGCTTTCTTGTGTCAAGTTTCAAAGGGCTAGCACAAACCGTGTTTGTTAGAGTTCCAAATACATGTATCCCGATAGGAGAAAACAGAGTGAAAGCTAAAAATGAAAACGGTTACTGCAAAACGAACGGTATAACCTAGAAGAACGAAATTTGGTGAGCCAAGTGGTTTTGGTGTACTGATCATTACCTGAAAGAATCATCAAGATTTGGTGAAAAAATGTTTGCTGAGATTTCAGGCAACTCGGAAGTTTTTTGGAAGCTTGCAACCGCTTTCCATGAAAGTGATTTTCGCCAGTCTCTGCTTAGGGCTACATCAACAGCAAACAAACCATAGAGATAGAACTTGAAACTGCTTTATTGTGTCAGGTTTCAAAGAGCTAGCACAAAACCGTGTTTGATTTTATTGTTCCCAAATACATGTATCCCTTATAAGGAGAATACAGAAGTGAAACCTAAAAATGAAAACAGTTAATATGCAAACG
>NW_027522642.1:44327-90501 GCF_052094955.1 Ictidomys tridecemlineatus
GTACTAATCATTATCTGAAAGTATCATCAAAATTCGGTGAAAAAATGTTTGCTGAGATTTCAGGAAACTCGTAGTTTTTTTGAAGCCTTGCCACCCCTTTAAATGAAAGGGATTTTCGTCAGTCTCTGCTTGGGACTACATCAATAGGAAAAAAATCATAAAGATAGAAGTTGAAACTACTTTCTTGTGCCAAGTTTCAAAGAGATAGCACAAACCGTGTTTGTCTTAGAGTTTCAAATACATGTATCCATATAGGAGAAGACAGATTGAAACCTATAAATAAAAACGTTTACTGCAAATGAACGGTTTAACCTCGAAGAAAGAAATTTGCGGAGCCAAGTGGGATTGGTATACGGATCATTACCTGAAAGTGTCATCAAGATTGGGTGAAAAAATGTTTGCTGAGATTTCAGGATACTCGTAGTTTTATGGAAGCTTGGCAACCCCTTTAAATGAAAGTGATTTTCGTCAGTCTCTGCTTGAGACTACATCAATAGGAAATAAACCATAGAAATAGAACGTAAAACTACTATATTGTGCCAAGTTTCAAAGAGCTAGCAAAAACCGTGTTTGATTTCAAGTTCCAACTGCATGTATCCATATTGAATAAAACAGAGTGAGACCTATAAATGAAAACGGTTACTGCAAACGAACCGTTTAACCTAGAAGAAGGAAATTTGGTGAACCAAGTGGTTTTGGTGTACTGATCATTACCTGAAAGTATCAACAAGATTGAGTGAAAAAATGTTTGCTGAGATTTTAGGAAATTCGTAGTTTTTTTTAAGCCTGGCAACCCCTTTCAATGAAAGTGATTTTCGTCAGTCTCTGCTTGGGGCTACATCAATAGGAAACGAACCATAAAGATACAACTTGAAATTACTTTCTTGTGCCAAGTTTCAAATAGCTAAGACATACCGTGTTTGATTTAGAGTATCAAATGCATGTATCCATATTGAAGAAAACAGAGTGAAACCTAAAAATGAAAACGGTTACTGCAAACCAACGGTTTAAACTAGAAAAACGAAATTTGGTGAGCCAAGTGGGATTTGTGTACTGATCATTACCAGAAAGTATCATCAAGATTGGGTGAAAAAAATGTTTGCTGAGATTTCAGGAAACTCG
The DNA here is from genome assembly GCF_052094955.1 of Ictidomys tridecemlineatus. Lineage (NCBI taxonomy): Eukaryota > Metazoa > Chordata > Mammalia > Rodentia > Sciuridae > Ictidomys > Ictidomys tridecemlineatus. Next base: position 45,450 of record NW_027522642.1, read on the forward strand.
TAGTGTTTTTGAAGGTTGGCAAACCTTTTCAATGAAAGTGATTTTTGTCAGTCTCTGTTTGGGACTATATTAATAGGAAAGAAACCATAAAGATAGAACATGAAACTACTTTTTTTGTGCCAAGTTTCAAAGAGCTAGCACAAACCGTGTTTGTCTTAGAGTTTTAAATACATGTATCCATATAGGAGAAAACAGATTTAAACCTATAAATAAAAACGGTTACTGCAAACGGACGGTTTCACCTAGAAGAATGAAATTTGGTGAGCCAAGTGGGATTAATGTAGGGATCATTACGTGAACGTCTCATCAACATTGGGTGAAAAAATGTTTGCTGAGATTTCAGGAAACTCGTAGTTTTTTGGAAGCCTGGCAACCCCTTTCTATGAAAGTGATTTTCGTCAGTTTCTGCTTGGGGCTACATCAATAGGAAACAAACCATAAAGATACAACTTGAAACTACATTCTTGTGCCAAGTTTCAAATAGCTAGCACATACTGTGTTTGATTTAGAGTTCCAAATGCATTTATCTATATTGAAGAAAACAGAGTGAAACCTAAAAATAAAAACGGTTACTGCAAACGAACGGTTTAACCTAGAAGAACGAAATTTGGTGAGCCAAGTGGGATTGGTGTACTGATCATTACCTGAAAGTATCATCAAGATTGGGTGAAAAAATGTTTGCTGAGATTTCAGGAAACTCGTAGTTTTTTGGAAGCCTTGCGACCCCTTTAATCGAAAGTGATTTTCGTCAGTCTCTTTTTGGGACTACATCAATAGGAAACACACCATATAGATAGAAGTTGAAACTACTTTCTTGTGCCAAGTTTCAAAGAGCTAGCACAAACCATGTTTGTCTTAGAGTTTCAAATACATGTATCCATATAGGAGAAGACAGATTGAAACCTATAAATAAAAACGGTTACTGCAAACGATCGGTTTAACCTAGAAGAAAGAAATTTGGTGAGCCAAGTGGGATTGGTATACAGATCATTACCTGAAAGTGTCATTATGCTTGGGTGAAAAAATGTTTGCTGAGATTTCAGGATACTCGTAGATTTATGGAAGCTTGGCAACCCCTTTCAATGAAAGTGATTTACGTCAGTCTTTGCTTGAGACTTCATCAATAGGAAATAAACCATAAAAATAGAACGTAAAACTACTATATTGTGCCAAGTTTCAAAGAGCTAGCAAAACCCGTGTTTGATTTAGAGTTCCAACTGCATGTATTCATATTGAAGACAAAAGAGTGAAACGTAAAAATGAAAACAGTTACTGCAAACGAACCATTTAACATAGAAGAACGAAATTTGGTGATCCAAGTGCTTTTGGTGTACTGATCATTACCTGAAAGTATCAACAAGATTGCGTGAAAAAATGTTTGCTGAGATTTTAGGAAATTCGTAGTTTTTTGGAAGCCTGGCAACCCCTTTAAATTAAAGTGATTTTTGTCAGTCTCTGCTTGGGGCTACATCAATAAGAAACAAACTATAAAAATACAACTTGAAATTACTTTCTTGTGCCAAGTTTCAAATAGCTAGGACATACCGTGTTTGATTTAGAGTTCCAACTGCATGTATCCATATTGAAGAAAACAGAGTAAAACCCAAAAATGGAAACGGTTACTGCAAACGACTGGTTTAAACTAGAATAAAGAAATTTGGTGAACCAAGTGGTTTTGGTGTACTCATCATTACCTGAAAGTATCAACAAGATTGCGGGAAAAAATGTTTGCTGAGATTTCAGGAAATTCGTAATTTTTTGAAAGCTTGGCAACCCCTTTCAATGAAAGTGATTTACGTCAGTCTCTGCTTGAGACTACATCAATAGGAAACAAACCATAAAAATACAACTTGAAATTACATTCTTGTGCCAAGTTTCAAATAGCTAGGACATACCATGTTTGATTTAGAGTTCTAAATGCATGTATCCATATTGAAGAAAACAGAGTGAAACCTAAAAATGAAAACGGTTACGGCAAACAAACGGTTTAAACTAGAAGAACGAAATTTGTTGAGCCATGTGGGATTGGTGTACGGATCATTACGTGAAAGTCTCATCAAAATTGGGTGAAAAAATGTTTGCTGAGATTTCAGGAAACTCGTAGTTTTATGGAAGCTTGACAACCCCTTTTTATGAAAGTGATTTTCGTCAGTCTCTGCTTGGGACTACATGAATAGGAAAAAAAAAAACCATAAAGATAGAACGTAAAACTACTATATTGTGCCAAGTTGCAAAGAGCTAGCACTATCCGTGTTTGATTTAGACTTCCAACTGCATGTATCCATATTGAAGAAAACAGAGTGAAACCTAAAAATGAAAACGGTTACTGCAAAAGAACGGTTTCACCAAGAAGAATGAAATTTGGTGAGCCTAGTGGGATTTGTGTAGGAATCATTACGTGAAAGTATCATCAAGATTGGGTGAAAAAAGTTTGCTGAGATTTCAGGAAACTCGTAGTTTTATGGAAGCATAACAACCCCTTTCAATGAAAGTGATTTTCGTCAGTTTCTGCTTGGGGCTACATCAATAGGAAACAAACCATAAAGATACAACTTGAAACTAGTTAGTTGTGCCAAGTTTCAAAGAGCTAGCACACACCGTGTTTGTTTTAGAGTTCCAAACACAGGTGTCTATATAGGAGACAACAGATTGAAATCTATAAATAAAAATGGTTACTGCAAACGAACGGTTTAACCTAGAAGAACGAAATTTGGTGAGCCAAGTGGGATTGGTATACGGATCATTACCTGGAAGTATCATCAAGATTGGGTGAAAAAATGTTTGCTGAGATTGCAGGAAACTCGTAGTTTTATGGAAGCATGGCAACCCCTTTCAATGAAAGTGATTTTCGTCAGTTTCTGCTTGGGGCTACATCAATAGGATAGAAACCATAAAGATACAACTTGAAACTAATTAGTTGTGCCAAGTTTCAAAGAGGTAGCACACACCGTGTTTGTTTTAGAGTTCCAAATACAGGTATCTATATAGGAGAAAACAGATTGAAACCTATAAATAAAAATGGTTGCTGCAAACGAACGGTTTAACCTAGAAGAACGAAATTTGGTGAGCCAAGTGGGATTGGTATACGGATCATTACCTGGAAGTATCATCAAGATTGGGTGAAAAAATGTTTGCTGAGATTTCAGGAAACTCGTAGTTTTTTAAAAGGCTTGCAACCCCTTTCAATGAAAGTAATTTTCGTCAGTCTCTGCTTGGGAGTACATCAATAGGAAACAAAGCATAAAGATAAAACTTGAATCTACTTTCTTGTGCCAAGTTTCAAAGAGCTAGCACAAACCGTGTTTGTTTTAAGAGTTCCAAATACATGTATCTATATAGGAGAAAAAAGATTGAAACCTAAAAATAAAAACGGTTACTGCAAACGAACGGTTCAACCTAGAAGAACGAAATTTGTGGAGCCAAGTGGGATGGGTGTACTGATCATTACCTGAAAGTATCATCAAATTGGGTAAAAAAAAACATTTGCTGAGATATCAGGAAACTCGTAGTTTTATGGAAGATTGGCAACCACTTTCAATGAAAGTGATTTTCGTCAGTCTCTGCTTTGAACTACATCAATAGGAAACAAACCATAGAGATAGAACGTAAAAATACTATATTGTGCCTAGTTTCAAAGAGCTAGCACAAACTGTGTTTAATTTAGAGTTCCAACAGCATGTATCCATATTCAAAAAAACAGAGTGAAACCTCAAAATGAAAACGGTTACTGCAAACGAACGGTTTAACCTAGAAGAATGAAATTTGGTGAGCCAAGTGGGATTGGTGTACTGATCATTACCTGAAAGTATTATTAAGTTTGGCTGAAAAAATGTTTGCTGAGATTTCAGGAAACTCGTAGTTTTTTGGAAACTTGAAAACCCCTTTCAATGATAGTGATTTTCGTCAGTCCCTGCTTGTGGCTAAATCAATAGAAAACAAACCATAGAGATACAACTTGAAACAACTTTATTGTGCCAAGTTTCAAAAAGCTAGCACAAACCGTGTTTGATTTAGAGTTCCAACTGCATGTATTCATATTGAAGAAAACAGAGTGAAACCTAAAAAATGAAAACGGTTACTGCAAATGAACGGTTTAACCTAAAAGAAAGAAATTTGGTGAGCCAAGTTGGATTGGTGTACTGATCATTACCTGAAAGTATCATCAAGATTGGGTGAAAAAATGTTTTCCTGAGATTTCAGGAAACTCGTAGTTTTTTGAAAGGTAGGCAAGCCCTTTCAATGAAAGTGATTTTCGTCAGTCTCTGTTCAAGTCTACATCAATAGAAAACAAACCATGAAGATAGAAATTGAAACTACTTTATTGTGCCAAGTTTCAAAGAGCTAGCACAAACCGTGTTTGATTTAGAGTTCCAACACATTGTATACACATTAAAAAAACAGAGTGAAATCTAAAAATGAAAACAGTTACTGCAAACGAACAGTTTAACCTAAAATAACAAAATTTGGTGAGCCAAGTGGGATTGGTGTACTGATCATTACCTGAAGGTATCATCAAGTTTGGGTGAATAAATGTTTTCTGTGATTCAAGAAACTTGTAGTTTTTTAAAAGGTAAGCAACCCCTTTAAATGAAAGGCATTTTGATAGGTCTCTAATTGGGGCTACATCAATAGGAAACAAACCATAAAGATAGAACTATAAACTACTTTATAGTGCAAATTTTCAAAAAGCTAGCACAAACCGTGTTTGATTTAGAGTTCCAACTGCATGTATCCATATTGAAGAAAACAGAGTGAAACCTCAAAATGAAAACGGTTACTGCAAACGAACGGTTTAACCTAGAAGAACGAAATTTGGTGAGCCAAGTGGGATTGGTATATGGATCATTACCTGAAAGTATCATCAAGATTGGGTGAAAAAATGTTTGCTGAGATTTCAGGAAACTCGTAGCTTTATGATACCTTGGCAAGCCCTTTCAATGAAACTGATTTACGTCAGTCTCTGCTTGAGACTACATCAATAGGAAACAAACCATAGAAATAGAACGTAAAACTAGTATATTGTGCCAAGTTTCAAAGAGCTAGCAAAAACCGTGTTTGATTTAGAGTTCCAACCGCATGTATCCATATTGAAGAAAACATAGTGAAACCTAAAATTGAAAACGGTTACTGCAAACGAACGGTTTAACCTAGAAGAACGAAATTTGGTGAACCAAGTGGATTTGGTGTACTGATCATTACCTGAAAGTATCAACAAGATTGCGGGAAAAAATGTTTGCTGAAATTTCAGAAAATTCTTAGTTTTTTAGAAGCCTGGCAACCCCTTTCAATGAACGTAATTTTCGTCAGTCTGTGCTTGGGGCTACATCAATAGGAAACAAACCATAAAAACACAACTTGAAATTACTTTCTTGTGCCAAGTTTCAAATAGGTAAGACATACCGTGTTTGATTTAGAGTTCCAAATGCATGTATCTATATTGAAGAAAACAGAGTGAAACCTAAAAATGAAAACGGTTACTGCAAACGAACGGTTTAACCTAGAAGAACGAAATTTGGAGAGCCAAGTGGGAATGGTGTATGGATCATTACGTGAAAGTCTCATCAACATTGGGTGAAAAAATATTTGCTGAGATTTCAGGAAACTCGTAGTTTTATGGAAGCTTGGCAACCCCTTTTTATGAAAGTGATTTTTGTCAGTCTCTGCTTGGGACTACATTAATAGGAAACAAACCATAAAGATAGAACTTAAAACTACTATATTGTGCCAAGTTTCAAAAACCTAGCACAAACCGTGTTTGATTAAGAGTTCCAACTGCATGTATCCATATTGAAGGAAACACAGTGAAACCTCAAAATGAAAACGGTTACTGCAAATGAACGGTTTAACCTAGAAGAAGGAAATTAGGTGAGCCAAATGTGATTGGTGTACTGATCATTACCTGAAAGTATCGTCAAGATTGGGTGAAATAATGTTTGCTGAGATTTCAGGAAACTCGTAGTTTTTTGGAAGGCTGGCAACCCCTTTCAATAAAAGTGATTTTCGTCAGTCTCTGATTGGGGCTACATCAATAGGAAACAAACTATAAAGACAGAATTTGAAACTACTTTATTGTGTCAAGTTTTAAAGAGATAGCACAAACCGTGTTTGATTTAGAGTTCGAACTGCATGTATCCATATTGAAGAAAACAGAGTGAAAGCTAAAAACTAAAATGGTTACTGCAAATGACCGGTTTAACCTAGAATAACGAAATTTGGTGAGCCATGTGGGATTGGTGTATTGACCATTACCTGAAAGTATCATCAAGATTCGGTGAGAAACTGTTTGCTGAGATTTCAGGAAACTGTAGTTTTATGGAAGCATGGCAACCCCTTTCAATGAAAGTGATTTTCGTCAGTCTCTGATTGGGACTACATCAATAGGAAACAAACCATAGAGATAGAACGTAAAACTACTATATTGTGCCAAGTTTCAAAAAGCTAGCACAAACCGGGTGTGATTTAGAGTTCCAACTGCATGTATTCATATTGAAGAAAACAGGGTGAAACCTAAAAATGGAAATGGTTACTTCAAACGAACGGTTTAAACTAGAAGAACGAAATTTGGTGAGCCAAGTTAAATTGGTGTACTGATCATTACCTGAAAGTATCATCAAGATTGGGTGAAAAAATTTTTGCTGAGATTTCAGGAAATCTTTACATTTTGGAAGGTATGAAACCCCTTTCAATTAAAGTGATTTTCGTCAATCTCTGCTTGGGGCTACATCAATAGGAAACAAACTATAAAGACAGAACTTGAAACTACTTTATTGTGTCAAGTTTTAAAGAGATAGCACAAACCGTGTTTGATTTAGAGTTCGAACTGCATGTATCCATATTGAAGAAAACAGAGTGAAAGCTAAAAACTAAAATGGTTACTGCAAACGACCGGTTTAACCTAGAATAACGAAATTTGGTGAGCCATGTGGGATTGGTGTATTGACCATTACCTGAAAGTATCATCAAGATTCGGTGAGAAACTGTTTGCTGAGATTTCAGGAAACTGTAGTTTTATGGAAGCATGGCAACCCCTTTCAATGAAAGTGATTTTCGTCAGTCTCTGATTGGGACTACATCAATAGGAAACAAACCATAGAGATAGAACGTAAAACTACTATATTGTGCCAAGTTTCAAAAAGCTAGCACAAACCGGGTGTGATTTAGAGATCCAACTGCATGTATTCATATTGAAGAAAACAGGGTAAAACCTAAAAATGGAAATGGTTACTTCAAACGAACGGTTTAAACTAGAAGAACGAAATTTGGTGAGCCAAGTTAAATTGGTGTACTGATCATTACCTGAAAGTATCATCAAGATTGGGTGAAAAAAAATTGCTGAGATTTCAGGAAATCTTTACATTTTGGAAGGTATGAAACCCCTTTCAATTAAAGTGATTTTCGTCAATCTCTGCTTGGGGCTACATCAATAGGAAACAAAGCATAAAGATAGAACTTTAAACTACTTTCTTGTTCCTAGTTTCAAAGAACTAGCACAAACCTATTTGTTTTAGAGTTCCAAATACATGTATCCGTATAGGAGAAAACAGATTGAAACCTAAAAATGAAAACGGTTACTGCAAACGAACAATTTAACCTAGAAGAACAAAATTTGGTGAGCCAAGTGAGATTGTGTACTGATCATTATCTGAAAGTATCATCAAGATTGGGTGAAAAAATGTTTGCTGAGATTTCAGGAAACTCGTAGTTTTTTGGCAGGCTGGAGACCCATTTCAATGAAAGTGATTTTCGTCAATCTCTGATTGGGGCTACATCAATAGGAAACAAACCATAAAGATAGAACTTGAAACTACTATATTGTGCAAAGTTTCAAAGAGCTAGCGCAAACCGAGTTTGATTTAGAGTTCCAACTGAATGTATCCATATTGAAGAAAACAGAGTGAAACCTAAAAATGAAAATGGTTACTGCAAACGAACGGTTTAACCTAGAAGAAAGAAATATGGTGAGCCAAGTGGGACTGGTGTACTGATGAGTCCCTGAAAGTATCATCAAGATTTGTTGAAAAAATGTTTGCTGAGATTACAGGAAACTCGTAGTTTTTTGAAATGCTGGCAACCCCTTTCAATGAAAGTGATTTTTGTCAGTCTCTGATTGGGGCTACATCAATAGGAAACAAACTATAAAGACAAAACTTGAAACTACTTTATTGTGTCAAGTTTCAAAGACCTAGCACAAACCGTGTTTGATTTAGACTTCCAACTGCATGTATCCATTCTGAAGAAAACAGAGTGAAACCTAAAAATGAAAATGGTTACTGCAAACGAACGGTTTAACCTAGAAGAATGAAATTTGGTGAGCCAAGTGGAATTGGCGTACGGATCAGTACCTGAAAGTATCATCAAGATTGTGTGAAAAAATGTTTGCTGAGATTTCAGGAAACTTATAGTTTTTTGGAGGGTAGGCAACCCGTTTCAATGAAAGTGATTTTCGTCAGTCTCAGCATTGGACTGCATCTATAGGAAAGAAACCATAAAGATAGAACATGAAACTACTTTATTGTGAAAAGTTTGAAGAGCTAGCACAATCCTTGTTTGAATCAGAGTTCCAACTGCATGTATTTATATTGAAGATAACAGAGTGAAACCAAAAAAAATGAAAACAGATACTGCAAATGAACGGTTTAACCTAGAAGAATGAAATTTGGTGAGCCAAGTGGATTGGGGCACTTATCATTACCTGAAAGTATCATAAAGATAGGGTGAAAAAATGTTTGCTGAAATTTCAGGAAACTCGTAGTTTTTGGAATGTTGACAACCATTATTGATGAAAGTGATATTCGTCAGTCTCTGCTTGGGACTACATCAATAGAAAACAAAGTATAAAGACAGAACTTGAAAGTACTTTATTGTTCCAACTTTCAAAGAGCTAGCACAAACCGTGTTTGATTTAGTGTTCCAAATACATGTATCCATATAGGAGAAAACAGATTGAAACCCAAAAATAAAAACGGTTACTGCAAACGAACGGTTTAAACTAGAAGAACGAAATTTGGTGAGCCAAGTGAGATTGGTGTACTGATCATTACCTGAAAGTATCATCAAGATTGGGTGAAAAAATGTTTGCTGAGATTTCAGGAAACTCGTAGTTTTTTGACGTGCTGGCAACCCCTTTCAATGAAAGTGATATTCGTCAGTCTCTGCTTGGGACTACATCAATAGAAAACAAAGCATAAAGATAGAACTTGAAACTACTATATTGTGCCAAGTTTCAAAGAGCTAGCACAAACCGTGTTTGTTTTAGAGTAACAAATACATGTATCCATATAGGAGAAAACAGACTGACGCCTAAAAATGAAAACGGTTACTGCAAACGAACGGTTTAACTTAGAAGAACGAAATTTGGTGAGCCAAGTGGGATTGGTGTACGGATCATTACCTGAAAAAATCATCAAGATTCGGTGAAACAATTTTTGCTGAGATTTCAGGAAACTCGTAGTTTTCTGGAAGCTTGGCAACACCTTTCAATGAAAGTGATTTTCGTCAGTCTCTGCTTGGGACTACAACAATAAGAAACAATCCATAATGATAGAACGTAAAACTACTATATTGTGCCAAGTTTCAAAGAGCTAGCACAAATCGTGTTTGATTTAGAGTTCCAACTGCATGTATCCATAATGAAGAAAACAGAGTGAAACCTAAAGTGAAAATGGTTACTGTAATCGAGCGGTTTAACCTAGAAGAACCAAATTTGGTGAGCCAAGTGGGAATGGTGTACTGATCATTACCTGAAAGTATCATCAAAATTGGGTGAAAAAATGTTTGCTGAGATTTCAGAAAACTCATAGTTTTTTGGAAGCTTAGCAACCCCTTTCAATGAAAGTGATATTCGTCAGTATCTGCTTGGGGCTACATAAATAGTAAACAAACCATAAAGATACAACTTGAATCTACTTTCTTTTGCCATGTTTCAAAGAGCTAGCCCAAACCATGTTTGATTTACAGTTCAAAATGCATGTATGCATATTGAAGAAAACAGAGTGAAACCTAAAAATGAAAACGGTTACTGCAAACGAACGGTTTAACATAGAAGAAAGAAATTTGGTGAGCCAAGTGGGATTGGTGTCCTGATCATATCCAGAAAGTATCATCAAGATTGGGTGAAAAAATGTTTGCTTAGATTTCAGGAAATTAGTATTTTTTTGGAAGGTGGCAACCCCTTTCAATGAAAGTGATTTTCTTCAATCTCTGCTTGAAACTACATCAATATGAAACAATTCATAGAGATAGAACGTAAAACTACTATATTGTGCCAAGTTTCAAAGTGCTAGCACAAACCGTGTTTGATTTAGAGTTCCAAACGAACTGATTAACCTAGAAGAACGAAAATTGGTGAGCCAAGTAGGACTGGTGGACTGATCATTTCCTGAAAGTATCATCAAGATTCTGTGAAAAAACATTTTCTGAGATTTCAGGAGATTCGTTGGTTTTTGGAATCTGGGCAAGCCCTTTCAATGATAGTGATTTTCGCCAGTCTCTGCTTAGGGCTACATCAATAGCAAACAATCCATAGAGATAGAACTTGGAACTACTTTATTGTGCCAAGTTTCAAAGAGCAAGCAAAAACCGTGTTTGATTTAGAGTTCCAACTACATGTATCCATATAGGAGAAAACAGACTGAAACCTCAAAATGAAAAGGGTTACTGCAAACGAACGGTTTAACCAAGAAGAACAAAATTTGGTGAGCCAAGTAAGATTCGTTTCCAGATCATTACCTGAAAGTATCATCAAGATTGGTTGAAAAAACATTTGCTGAGATTTCAGGAGATTCATAGTTTTTTGGAAGCTGGGCAAGCCCTTTCAATGAAAGTGATTTTTGCCAATCTCTGCTTTGGACTACATCAATAGCAAACAAAACATAGAGACAGAACTTGGACCAACTACTTTATTGTGCCAAGTTTTAAACAGCTAGCACAAACCGTGTTTGATTTAGAGTTCCAAATACATGTATCCATATAGGAGAAAACAGAGTGAAACCTCAAAATGAAAACGATAACTGCAAACGAACGGTTTAAACTAGAAGAACGAAATTTGGTGAGCGAAGTGGGACTGGTGTACTGATCATTACCTGAAAGTATCATCAAGATTGGGTGAAAAAATATTTGCTGAGATTCCAAAAGATTCATAGTTTGTATAAAGCTGCGCAAGCCTTATAAATGTAAGTAATTTATGCCAATCTCTGCTTTGGGCTACATCAATAGCAAACAAACCATAGAGATAGAACTTCGAAGTACGCTATTGTGCCAAGTTTCAAAGAGCTAGCACAAACCGTGTTTTATTTAGAGTTTCAAAAACATGTACCCACAGAGGAGAAAAAACAGAGTGAAACCTCAAAATAAAAACGGTTACTGCAAACGAACGATTTAACCTAGAAGAACGAAATTTTGTGAGCCAAGTGGGAATGGTTTCCTGTTCATTACCTGAAAGTATCATCCAAATTGGGTGAAAAAACATTTGCTGATTTCAGGATATTCGTAGTTTTTTGGAAGGTCGGAAAGCCCTTTCTATGAAAGTGATTTTTGAAAGTCTCTTCTTTGGGCTAAAAAATAGCAAACAAACCATAGATATTGAACTTGGAACTACTTTATTGTGCCAAGTTTCCAAAAGTTACCACAAACCGTGTTTGATTTACAGTTCCAAAAACATGTATCCATATAGGAGAACACAGAGTGAAACCTCAAAATAAAAACGGTTACTGCAAACGAACGATTTATCCTAGAAGAACGAAGTTTGGTGAGCAAAGTGGGATTCTTGTACTGATCATTACCTGAAACTATCATCAAGATTGGGTGAAAATACATTAGCTTAAATTTCAGGAGATTCATAATTTTATGTAAGCTTGGAAAGCCCTATCAATGAAAGTGATTTTTGGCAGTCTCTGCTTTGGGCTACATCAATAGCAAACAAACCATAGAGACAAAACTTGGAACTACTTTATTGTGCCAAGTTTCAAATAGCTAGCACAAACCGTGTTTGATTTAGAGTTCCAACTACATTAATCCATATTGGAGAAAACAAAGTGAAACCTCAAAATTAAAACGGTTACTGCAAACGAACAGTTTAACCTAGTAGAAGGAAATTTGGTGAGTCAAGTGGGACTCTTGTACTGATCATTACCTGAAAGTATCATCAAGATTGGGTGAAAAAACATTTGCTGAGATTACATGAGATTCATAGATTTTGGAAGCTGGGCAAGCCCTTTCAATGAAAGTGATTTTCGCCAGTCTTTGCTTTGGGCTACATCAATAGCAAACAAACCATAGAGATAGAACTTGGAACTACTTTATTGTGCCAAGTTTTAAAGAGCTAGCACAAACGGTGTTTGATTTAGAGTTCCAACTACATGTATCCATATAGGAGAAGAAAGAGTGAAACCTCAAAATAAAAACGGCTACTGCAAACGAACGTTTTAACCTAGAAAAACGAAATTTGGTGAGCCAAGTGGGAATGGTGTACTGATCATTACCTGAAAGTATCATCAAGATTGGGTGAAAAAACATTTGCTGAGATTCCAGGAGATTCGTAGTTATTTGGAAGCTGGGCAAGCCCTTTGAATGAAAGTTATTTTTGCCAGTCTCTGCTTTGGGCTACATCAATAGCAAACAATCAATAGAGATAGAACTTGGAACTACTTTGTTGTGCCAAGTTTCAAAGAGCTAGCACAAACCGTGTTTGATTTAGAGTTCCAACTACAAGTATACATATAGGAGAAAACAGAGTGAAACCTCAAAATGAAAACGGTTACTGCAAAGGAACGGTTTAACCTAGAAGAACAAAATTTGGTGAACCAAGTAAGATTGGTGTCCTGATCATTACATGAAAGTATCATCAAGATTGCGTGAAAAAATATTAGTTGAGATTTCAGGAGATTCTTAGTTTTTTGGAAGCTGTGCAAGCCGTTTCAATTAGAGTGTTTTTCGCCAGTCTCTGCTTTGGGCTACATCAATAGCAAACTAACCATAGAGAAAGAAGTTGGAAGTACTTTATTTTGCAAAGTTTCAAATAGCTAGCACAAACCATGTCTGCTTTAGAGTTCCAAATACATGTATCCATATAGGAGAAAACAGAGTGAAACCTCAAAATGAAAACTGTTACTGCAAACGAACGGTTTACCCTAGAAGAACGAAATTTGGTGAGAAAAGTGAGATTCTTATACTGATCATTACCTGAAACTATCATCAAGATTGGGTGAAAAAACATTTGATGAGATTTCAAGAGATTCATAGTTTTTTGGAAGCTGGGCAAGCCCTTTGAATGAAAGTGATTTTCGCCAGTCTCTGCTTTGGGCTACATCAATAGCAAACAATCCATAGAAATAGAACTTGGAACTACTTTATTGTGTCAAGTTTCTAAGAGCTAGCACAAACCGTGTTTGATTTAGAGTTCATACTACATGTATACATATAGGAGAAAACAGACTGAAACCTCAAAATGAAAACGGTTACTGCAAACGAATGGTTTAACCTAGAAGAACGAAATTTGGTGAGCCAAGTAAGATTGGTGTTCTGATCATTACGTGAAAGTATCATCAAGATTGGTTGAAAAAACCTTTCCTGAGATTTCAGGAGATTCGTAGTTTTTTGGAAGCTGGGCAAGCCCTTTAAATGAAAGTGATTTTCGCCAGTCTCTGCTTTGGGCTACATCAATAGCAAACAAACCATAGAGATAGAACTTGAAACTACTTTATTGTGCCACGTTTCAAAGAGCTAGCATAAACCCTGTTTGATTTAGAGTTCCAACTACATGTATACATATAGGAGAAAACAGAGTGAAACCTCAAAATGAAAACGGTTACTGCAAACGAGCGGTTTAACCTAGAAGAACGAAATTTGGTGAGCCAAGTGGGACTGGTGTACTGATCATTACCTGAAAGTATCATCAAGATTGGGTGAAAAAACATTTGCTGAGATTTCAGGAGATTCGTAGTTTTTTGTAAGCTGGGCAAGCCCTTTCAATGAAAGTGATTTTTGCCATTTTCTGCTTTGGGCTACATCAATTGCAAACAAACGATAAAAATAGAAGTTGGAACTACTTTATTGTACCAAGTTTCAAAGAGCTAGCACAATCTGGTATTTGTTTTTTAATGATTGAGTAACTTCACTTAGCATAATCTGCTCTAATGGCATCCATTTCCCTCCACATTCTATGATTTTCTCGTTCCTTACTGTAGAGGAATACTCCATTGTGTATAAATGCCATATTTTTTTTATCCATTCATGTATTGAAGGGCATCTAGTTTGGTTCCACAATCTTGCTATCGTGAATTGTGCTGCTATGAACATCGATGCAGCAGTGTCTCTGTAGCATGCTCTTTTTAAGTCTTTAGGGAATAGACCGAGAAGGGGAATAGCTGGGTCAAATGGTGGTTCCATTTCCAGCTTTCCAGGAAATCTCTATACTGCTTTCCAAATTGGCTGCACCAATTTGCAGTCCCACCAGCAATGAACAAGAGTGCCCTTTTCTGCGCATCCTCTCCAGCTCTTATTGTTGTTTGACTTCCTAATGGCTGCCAATCTTACTTGAGTGAGGTGGTATCTTAGGATAGTTTTGATTTGCATTTCTCTGACTGCTAGCGATGGTGAGCATTTCTTCATGTACTTATTGATTGATTGTATGTCCTCCTCTGAGAAGTGTTTATTCAGGTGTTGGGACATTTATTGATTGGGTTATTTGTTATCTTATTGTCTAATTTTTTGAGTTCTTTGTATATTCTGGTTATTAGGGCTCTATCTGAAGTGTGTGCATTAAAGATTTGTTCCCAGGATGTAGGCTCCCTATTTATATCTCTTATTGTTTCTTTTGCTGAGAAAAGACTTTTTAGTTTGTGTAAGTCCCACTTGTTGATTCTAGTTGTTAACTCTTTGATATAAGGGGAGTAAACAAGGACAGGGTAAAAACAAAGAGCTTGAGAAGAAGATTCACATTAAACAGGAATGAGAGTTTGGAGGGAAAGTGAGTGAGAATGATATATAAGAGGAAAAAAGGGGTAAGACAAGATAATACAAATGGAAGAAATGATTTACAGTAGAAGGGGTAGAGAGAGAAAAGGGGAGGGGAGGGGAGCGGAGGGAAAATAGTAGAAAATAGGACTGACAGCAGAACACATTAGACACTAGAAAAGCAATATGTCAATCAATGGAAGGGGAACTGATGTGATACAGCAATCTGTATACAGAATAAAATTGGGAGTTCATAACCCACTTGAATCAAACAATGAAAGATGATATATTATAAACTGTGTAATGTTTTGAAAGACCAACAATAAAAAAAAAGAGCTAGCACAAACCGTGTTTGATTTAGAGTTCCAACTACATGTATCTATATAGGAGAAAACAGAGTGAAACTTCAAAATGAAAACGGTTATTGCAAATGAACGGTTTAACCTAGAAGAACAAAATTTGGTGAGCCAAGTGGGACTGTTGTACTGATCATTACCTGAATGTATCATCAAGATTAGATGAAAAAACATTTGCTAAGATTTCAAAAGATTCGTAGTTTTTTGGAAGCTAGGCAAGATTTTTAAATGAAAGTAGTTTTTGCCAATCTCTGCTTTGGGCTACATAAATAGCAAACAAACCATAGAGATAGAACTTGGAACTACTTTATTGTGCCAAGTTTCAAAGAGCTAGCACGAATCGTGTTTCATTAAAAGTTCCAAAAACATGTATCCATATAGGAGAATAAAGAGTGAAACCTCAAAATGAAAACGGTTACTGTAAACGAACGGTTTAACCTAGAAGAACGAAATTTGGTGAGCCAAGTGGGTCTGGTGTACTAATCATTACATGAAAACATCATGAAGATTGGGTGAAAAAACATTTGCTGAGAATCGAAGAGATTCATAGTTTTTTGGAAGCTGGGCAAGCCCTTTGAATGAAAGTGGTTTTCGCCAGTCTCTGCTTTGGGCTACATCAATAGCAAACAAACAATAGAGATAGAACTTGGAACTACTTTATTGTGCCAAGTTTCAAAAAGCTAGCACAAACCTTGTTTGATTTAGAGTTCCAACTACGTGTATGCTAATAGGAGAAAACAGAGTGAAACCTCAAAATGAAAATGCATACTGCAAACGAACGGTTTAACCTAGAAGAACGAAATTTGGTGAGTCAAGTAAGATTGGTGTCCTCATCATTACCTGAAAGTATCATCAAGATTGGGTGCAAAAACATTTGCTGAGATTTCAAAAGATTCGTAGTTTTTTGGAAGTTGGGCAATCCCTTTCAATGAAAGGGATTTTAGCCAGTCTCTGCTTTGGGCTACATCAATAGAAAACAAACCATAGAGATAGAACATGGAAATACTTTATTGTGCCAAGTTTCAAAGAGCTAGCACAAACCCTGTTTGATTTAGAGTTCCAACTACATGTATCCATATAGGAGAAAACAGAGTAAAACCTCAAAATGAAAATGGTTACTGAAAACGAACGGATTAACCTAGAAGAACAAAATTTGGTGAGCCAAGTGTGACTGGTGTACTAATCATTTCCTGAAAGTATCATCAAGATTGGGTGAAAAAACTTTTGCTAAGATTTCAGGAGATTTGTAGATTTTTGGAAGCTGAGTAAGCCCTTTCAATGAAAGTGATTTTCGCCAGTCTCTGCTTTGGGCTACATCAATAGCAAACAAACCATAGATATAAAACTTGGAACTACTTTATTGTGCCAAGTTTAAAAGAGTTAGCACAATCCGTGTTTGATTTACAGTTCCAACTACATGTATCCATATAGGAGAAACAGAGTAAAACCTCAAAATGAAAACGGTTACTGAAAACGAAGGGTTTAACCTAAAAGAACGAAGTATGGTGAGCAAAGTGGGATTCTTGTACTGATCATGACCTGAAAGTATCATCAAGATTGGGTCAAAAAACATTTGCTGAGATTCCAGGAGATTCGTAGTTTTTTGGAAGCTGGGCAAGACCTTTAAATTAAAGTGATTTTCAAAAGTCTCTCCTTTGGGCTACATCAATAGCAAACAAACCATAGAAATAGAACTTGGAAGTACTGTTTTGTGCCAAGTTTCAAAGAGCTAGCACAAACCGCGTTTGATTTAGAGTTCCAACTACATGTATCCATATAAGAGAAAACATAGTGAAACATCAAAGTGAAAACGATTACTGCAAACGAACGGATTAACCTAGAAGAACAAAATTTGGAGATCAAGTGGGACTGGTGTACTGATAATTTTTTGAAAGTATCATCAAGATTAAGTGAAAAAACTTTTGCTGAGATTTCACGAGATTCGTAGTTTTTTGGAAGCTGGGCAAGCCCTTTCAATGAAAGTGATTTTCGCCAGTCTCTGCTTTGGGCTACATCAACAGCAAACAATACATAGAGATAGAACTTGGTCTACTTTATTGTGCCAAGTTTCAAAGAGCTAGCACAAACCGTGTTTGATTTATAATCCCAACTACATGTATCCATATAGGAGAAAACAGAGTGATACCTCAAAATGAAAACGGTTACTGCAAACAAACTTTTTAACCTAGAAGAACGAAATTTGGTGAGCCAAGTGGGACTGGTGTCCTGATCATTACCTGAAAGTATCATCAAGATTTGGTGAAAAAAACATTTGCTGAGATTCCAGGAGATTCGTAGTTTTTTTGGAAGCTGGGAAAGCCTTTCAATTAAAGTGATTTTCACCAGTCTCTGCTTTTGGCTACATCAATAGCAAACAAAACATAGAGATAGAACTTGGAACTACTTTATTGTGCAAAGTTGCAAAGAGCTAGCACAAACCGTGTTTGATTTATACTTCCAACTACATGTATCCATATAGGAGAAAACAGAGTGAAACCTCAAAATGAAAACGGTTACTGCAAATCAACAGTTTAACCTAGAAGAACGAAATTTGGTGAGCCAAGTGGGACTGATGTACTGATCATTACCTGAAAGTATCATAAAGATTGGGTGAAAAAACATTTTTTTGAGATTTCAGAAGATTAGTTGTTTTTTGGAAGCTTGGCAAGCCCTTTCAATGAAAGTGATTTTTGCCAGTCTCTGTTTGGGATACATCAATAGCAAACACCATAGAGACGGAACTTGGAACTACTTTATTGTGCCAAGTTTCAAAGACCTAGCACAAACCATGTTTGATTTAGAGTTCCAACTACATGTATCCATATAGGAGAAAACATAGTGAAACCTCAAAATGTAAACGGTTACTGCAAACGAACAGATTAACCTAAAAGAAAAAAATTTGGAGATCCAAGTGGGAATGGTGTACTGATAATTTTTTGAAAGTATCATCAAGATTGGGTGCAAAAAAAAATTTGCTGAGATTTCAGGAATTTCGTAGTTTTTTGGAAGCTGGGCAAGCCCTTTCAATGAAAGTGATTTTCACCAGTCTCTGCGTTGGGCTGCATCAATAGCAAACAAACCATAGCGATAGAACTTGGAACTACATTATTTTGCCAAGTTTCAAAAAGCTAGCACAAACCGTGTTTGATTTAGAGTTCCAACTACATGTATACATATAGGAGAAAACAGAGTGAAACCTTAAAATGAAAACGGTTACTGCAAATGAACGGTATAACCTAGAAGAACTAAAATTGGTGATCCAAGTGGTACTGGTGTACTGATCATTTCCTGAAAGTATCATCAAGATTGGGTGAAAAAACATTTGCTGAGATTCCAGGAGATTCGTAGTTTTTCAGAAGCTGGGCAAGCCCTTTCAATGAAAGTGATTTTTGCCAGTCTCTGATATGGGCTATATCAATACCAAACAATCCATAGAGATAGAACTTGGAACTACTTTATTGTGCCAAGTTTCAAAAAGCTAGCACAAACCATGTTTGATTTAGAGTTCCAACTACATGTATCCATATTGGAGAAAACAGAGTGAAACTTCAAAATGAAAATGGTTACTGCAAACGAACGGTTTAACCTAGAAGAACGAAATTTGGTGAGCCAAGTAAGATAGGTGTCCTGATTATTACCTGAAAGTATCATCAAGATTGGGTGAAAAAACATTCGCAAAGATTCTGGGAGATTCGTAGTTTTTTAGAAGCTGGGCAAGCCCTTTCAATGAAAGTGATTTTCGAAAGTCTCTCCTTTTTGCTACATCAATAGCAAACAAACCATAGAGATAGAACTTGGAACTACTTTATTGTTCCAAGTTTAAAAGAGCTAGCACAAACCGTGTTTGATTTAGGGTTCCAACTACATGTATCCATATAAGAGAAAACAGAGTGAAACCTAAAAATGAAAACCTTTACTGCTAACGAACGGTTTAACCTTGAAGAACGAAATTTGGTGAGCAAGGTGGGACTGGTGTACTGATCATTACCTAAAAGAATCATCAAGATTGGGTAAAAATACATTTGCTGAGATTCCAAGAGATTCGTAGTTTTTTGAAAGCTGGGCAAGCCCTTTCAATGAAAGTGATTTTTGCCAGTCCCTGCTTTGGGCTACATCAAAAGTAAAGAAACCATAGAGATAGAACTTGGAACTACTTTATTGTGCCAAGTTTCAAAGAGCTAGCACAAACCATGTTTGATTTAGAGTTTTAACTACATGTATCCATATTGGAGAAAACAGAGTGAAACCTCAAAAAGAAAACGGTTACTGCAAACGAACGGTTTAACCTAGAAGAAAGAAATATGTTGAGCCAAGTAAGATTGGTGTACTGATCATTATATGAAAGTATCATCAAGATTGGGTGAAAAAACATTTGCTTAGATTTCAGGAGATTCGTTGTAATTTGGAGGTGGGCAAGCCCTTTCAATGAAAGTGATTTTCAAAAGTCTCTCCTTTGAACTACATCAATAGTAAACAAACCATAGAGAGAGAACGTGGAACTACTTTATTGTGCCAAGTTTCAAAGAGCTAGCACAAACCGTGTTTGATTTAGAGTTCAAACTACATGTATCCATATAGGAGAAAACAGAGTGAAACCTCAAAATGAAAACATTTACTGCAAACGAACAGTTTAACCTAGAAGAATGAAATTTGGTGAGCCAAGTGAGACTGTTGTACTGATCATTACCTGAACGTATCATGAAGATATGGTGAAAAAGCATTTGCTGACATTTCAGGAGATTCATAGTTTTTTTGATGCCGGGAAAGCCCTTTTAATGAAAGTAGTTTTGCCAGTCTCTGCTTTGAGCTACATAAATAGCAAAGAAATCATAGAGATAGAACTTGGAACTACATTATTTTGCCAAGTTTCAAAGAGCTAGCACAAATCGTGTTTGATTTAGAGTTCCAACTACATGTATCCATATAGGAGAAAACAGAGTGAAACCTCAAAATGAAAACGGTTACTGCAAACAAACTTTTTAACCTAGAAGAACGAAATTTGGTAAGCCAAGTGGGACTGGTGTACTGATCATTACCTGAAAGTATCATCAAGATTGGGTGAAAAAACATTTGCTGAGATTCCAGGAGATTCCTAGTTTTTTGGACTGTGGGCAAGCCCTTTCAATGAAAGTGATTTTCACCAGTCTCTGCTTTGGGCTACATCAATAGCAAACAAAACATGGAGATAGAATTTGGAACTAATTTATTTTGCCAAGTTTCAAAGAGCTAGCACAAACCGTGTTTGATTTATACTTCCAACTACATGTATCCATATAGGAGAAAACAGAGTGAAACCTCAAAATGAAAACGGTTACTGCAAATCAACAGTTTAACCTAGAAGAACGAAATTTGCTGAGCCAAGTGGGACTGGTGTATGATCATTACCTGAAAGTATCATAAAGATTGGGTGAAAAAACTTTTTCTGAGATTTCATAAGATTAGTTGTTTTTTGGAAGCTTGGCAAGCCCTTTCAATGAAAGTGATTTTTGCCAGTCTCTGTTTGGGATACATCAATAGCAAACAAACCATAGAGACAGAACTTGGAACTATTTTATTGTGCAAGTTTCAAGAGAGTTAGCACAAACCGTGTTTGATTTAGAGTTCCAACTACATGTATCCATATAAGAGAAAACATAGTGAAACATCAAAGTGAAAACGATTACTGCAAACGAACGGATTAACCTAGAAGAACAAAATTTGGAGATCAAGTGGGACTGGTGTACTGATAATTTTTTGAAAGTATCATAAAGATTAAGTGAAAAAACTTTTGCTGAGATTCCACGAGATTCGTAGTTTTTTGGAAGCTGGGCAAGCCCTTTCAATGAAAGTGATTTTCGCCAGTCTCTGCTTTGGGCTACATCAACAGCAAACAATACATAGAGATAGAACTTGGTCTACTTTATTGTGTCAAGTTTCAAAGAGCTAGCACAAACCGTGTTTGATTTATAATTCCAACTACATGTATCCATATAGGAGAAAACAGAGTGATACCTCAAAATGAAAACGGTTACTGCAAACGAACTTTTTAACCTAGAAGAACGAAACTTGGTGAGCCAAGTGGGACGGGTGTACTGATCATTACCTGAAAGTATCATCAAGATTTGGTGAAAAAAACATTTTCTGAGATTCCAGGAGATTCGTAGTTTTTTTGGAAGCTGGGAAAGCCCTTTCAATTAAAGTGATTTTCACCAGTCTCTGCTTTTGGCTACATCAATAGCAAACAAAACATAGAGATAGAACTTGTAAATACTTTATTGTGCCAAGTTTCAAAGAGCTAGCACAAACCATGTTTGATTTATACTTCCAACTACATGTATCCATATAGGAGAAAACAGAGTGAAACCTCAAAATGAAAACGGTTACTGCAAATCAACAGTTTAACCAAGAAGAACGAAATTTGCTGAGCCAAGTGGGACTGATGTACTGATCATTACCTGAAAGTATCATAAAGATTGGGTGAAAAAACATTTTTTTGAGATTTCAGAAGATTAGTTGTTTTTTGGAAGCTTGGCAAGCCCTTTCAATGAAAGTGATTTTTGCCAGTCTCTGTTTGGGATACATCAATAGCAAACACCATAGAGACAGAACTTGGAACTACTTTATTGTGCCAAGTTTCAAAGACCTAGCACAAACCATGTTTGATTTAGAGTTCCAACTACATGTATCCATATAGGAGAAAACATAGTGAAACCTCAAAATGTAAACGGTTACTGCAAACGAACGGATTAACCTAAAAGAAAAAAATTTGGAGATCCAAGTGGGACTGGTGTACTGATAATTTTTTGAAAGTATCATCAAGATTGGGTGAAAAAAAAATTTGCTGAGATATCAGGAATTTCGTAGTTTTTTGGAAGCTGGGCAAGCCCTTTCAATGAAAGTGATTTTCGCCAGTCTCTGCTTTGGGCTGCATCAATAGCAAACAAACCATAGTGATAGAACTTGGAACTACATTATTTTGCCATGTTTCAAAAAGCTAGCACAAACCGTGTTTGATTCAGAGTTCCAACTACATGTATACATATAAGTGAAAACAGAGTGAAACCTTAAAATGAAAATGGTTACTGCAAACGAACTGTTTTACTTAGAAGAACGAAATTTCGTGAGCCAAGTGGGACTGGTGTACTGAACATTACCTAAATGTATCATGAAGATTAGGTGAAAAATCATTTGCAGAGATTCCAGGAGATTCGTAGTGTTTTGGAAGCTTGGCAAGCCCTTTCAATGAGAGTGATTTATGCCAGTCTCTGCTTTGTGCTACATCAATAGCAAACAATCCATATAGAACAAACTTGGAACTACTTTATTGTGCCAAGTTTCAAAGAGTTAGCACAAACCGTGTTTGATTTAGAGTTCCAACTACATGTATCCATATAGGAGAAAACAGATTAAAACCTCAAAATCAAAACGGTTACAGCAAACGAACGGTTTTATATAGAAGAACGAAATTTGGTGAGCCAAGTAAGATTGGTGTCCTGATAAATCCCTGAAAGTATCATCAAGATTGGGTGAAAAAAATTTGCTGAGATTTCAGGAGATTCTTAGTTTTTTGGAAGCTGGGCAAGCCCTTTCAGTGAAACTGATTTTCGCCAGTCTCTTCTTTGGGCTACATCATTAGCCAACAAACCATAGATATAGATTTTGGAAGTACTTTATTGTGCCAAGTTTCAAAGAGCTAGCAGAAACCGTGTTTGATTTAGAGTTCCAACTACATGTATCCATATAGGAGAAAACAGAGTGAAACCTCAAAATGAAAACACTTACTGCAAACGAACGGATTATCCTAGAAGAACGAAATTTAGTGAGTCAAGTCAGACTGGTGTACTGATCTTTACCTGAAAGTATCATTAAGATTGGGTGAAAAAAATTTGCTGAGATTCCAAAAGATTCCTAGTTTTTTGGAAGCTTGGCAAGCCCTTTAAATGAAAGTGATTTTCGCTAGTCTCTGCTTTGAGCTTCATCAATAGCAAACAAACACTAGAGATGGAACTTTGAACTACTTTATTGTGTCAAGTTTCAAAGAGCTATCACAAACCGTGTTTGATTTAGAGTTCCAACTACATGTATCTATATAGGAGAAAAAAGAGTGAAACCTCAAAATGAAAACGGTTACTGCAAACCAAATGTTTAACCTAGAAGAATAAAATTTGGTGAGCCAAGTGGGACTGGTGTACTGCTCAAGACCTGAAAGTATCATCAAGATTGGGAGAAAAAACTTTTGCTGAGATATCAGGAGATTCATAGTTTTTTGGAAGCTGGGCAAGCACTTTCAATGAACTTGATTTTCGCCAGTCTCTGCTTTGGGCTACATAATTAGCCAACAATCCATAGAGATTGATCTTGGAAATAATTTATTATGCCATGTTTCAAAGAGCTAGCACAAACCGTGTTTGTTTTATACTTCCAACTACATGTATCCATATAGGAGAAAACAGAGTGAAACCTCAAAATAAAAACGGTTACTGCAAACGAACGGTTCAACTTAGAATAACGAAATTTAGTGAGCCAAGTAGGACTGGTGTACTGATCATTACCTGATACTATCATCAAGATTGGGTGAAAAAACATTTGCTGAGATTTCAGGAGATTCGTAGTTTTTTGAAAGCTGGGAAGCCTTTCAATGAAAGTGATTTTTTCCAGTCACTGCTTTGGGCTACATCAATAGCAAACAAACCATAGAGATAGAACTTGGAACCACTTTATTGTGTTAAGTTTCCAAGAGCTAGCACAAACCGTGTTTGATTTAGAGATCCAAGTACATGTATCTATATATGAGAAAACAGAGTGAAACCTCCAAATGAAAACGGTCACTGCAAAGGAATTGTTTAACCTAGGAGAACGAAATTCGGTGAGCCATGTGGGACTGGTGTTCTGATCATTACCTGAAAGTATCATCAAGATTGGGTGAAAAAACATTTGCTGAGATTCCAGGAGATTCGTAGTTTTTTGGACTGTGGGCAAGCCCTTTCAATGAAAGTGATTTTTCCCAGTCTCTGCTTTGAGCTACATCAATAGCAAACAAACCATAGAAATAGAACTTGGAACTACTTTATTGTGCAAACTTTCAAAGAGCTAGCACAAACCGTGTTTGAATTAGAGTTCCAACTACATGTATCCATACACGAGAAAACATAGTGAAACCTGAAAATGAAAACGGTTACTGCAAACGAACGGTTTAACCTAGAAGAACGAAATTTGGTGAGCCAAGTGGGACTGGTGTACTGATCATTACCTGAAAGTATCATCAAGATTGGGTGAAAAAACATTTGCTGAGATTCCAGGAGATTCGTAGTTTTTTGGAAGCTCGGCAAGCCCTTTCAATGAAAGTGATTTTTGCCAGTCTCTGCTTTGGCCTACATCAATAGCAAACGAACCATAGAGATAGAACTTGGAACTACTTTATTCTGCCACGTTTCAAAGAGCTAGCAAAAACCGTGTTTGATTTAGAGTTCCAACTACATGTATCCATATAGGAAAAAACAGAGTGAAACCTCAAAATGGAAACGGTTACTGCAAACGAACTGTTTAACCTAGAAGAACGAAATTTGGTGAACCAAGTACATTGGTGTCCTGATCATTACCTGAAAGTATCATCAAGATTGGGTGAAAAAACATTTGCTGAGATTTCAAAAGATTCGCAGTTTTTTGGAAGCTGGAAAAGCCCTTTCAATGAAAGTGATTTTCGAAAGTCTCTGCTGTGGGCTACATCAATAGCAAACAAATTATAGAGATAGAACTGGGAAAGACTTTATTGTGCCAAGTTTCCAAGAGCTAGCACGAACCGTATTTGATTTAGAATTCCAACTACATGTAACCAGATAAAGAAAATAGTGTGAAACCGCAAAATAAAAACGGTTACTGCAAACGAACAATTTAAACTAGAAGAACGAAGTTTAGTGAAAATAGTGGCATTCTTGTACTGATAATTACCTGAAATTATCATCAAGATTGGGTAAAAAAACATTAGCTGGGATTTCATGAGATTCGTAGTTTTTTAAAACTGGGAAAGCCCTTTCAATGAAAGTGATTTTTGCCAGTCTCTGCTTTGGGTTTCATCAATAGCAAACAAACCATAGAAATAGAACTTGGAACTACTTTATTGTGCCAAGTTTCTAAGAGCTAGCACAAACCGTGTTTTATTTAGAATTCCAACTACATGTGTCTATATAGGAGAAAACAGAGTGAAACCTCAAAATGAAAACGGTTACTGCAAACGAACTGTTTAACCTAGAAGAACAAAATTTGATGAGCCAAGTGGGACTGGTGTACTTATCATTAACTGGAAGTATCATCAAGATTGGGTGAAAAAACATTTGCTTACATTCCAGGAGATTCATATTTTTTTGGAAGCTGGGCAAGCCCTTTCAATGAACTTGATTTTTGCCAGTCTCTGATTTGGGCTACATCAATAGCAAAATACCATAGAGATAAAACTTTGAAGTACTTTATTGTGCAAAGTTTCAAAGAGCTAGCACAAACCATGTTTGATTTAGAGTTTCAACTACATGTATCCATATAGGAGAAAACAGAGTGAAACCTCAAAATTAAAACGGTTACTGCAAACGAACGGTTTAACCTAGAAGAACAAAATTTGGTGAGCCAAGTAAGATTGGTGTCCTCATCATTACCTGAAAGTATCATCAAGATTGGGTGAAAAGACATTTGCTGAGATTTCAGGAGATTCCTAGTTATTTGGAAGCTGGGCAAGCCTTTTAAATGAAAGTTATTTTTGAAAGTTTCTTTTTTGGGCTACATCAATAGCAAACAAACCATAGAGATAGAACTTGGAACTACATTATTGTGCCAAGTTTCAAAAAGCTAGCACAAACCGTATTTGATTTAGTGTTCCAACTACATGTATCCAAATAGGAGAAAACAGAGTGAAACCTCAAAATGAAAACGGTTACTTCAAACGAACGGTTTAACCTAGAATAACGAAGTTTGGTGAGCAAAGTGGGACTGGTGTACTGATCATTACCTGAAACTATCATCAAGATTGGGTGAAAAAACCTTTGCTGAGATTCCAGGAGATTCGTAATTTTTTGGAACCTGGGCAAGCCCTTTCAATGAAAGTGATTTTCGCCAGTCTCCACTTTGGGCTACATCAATAGCAAACAAACCGTAGAGATAGAACTTCGAACTACTTTATTGTGCCAAGTTTCAAAGAGCTAGCAGATACCATGTTTGATTTAGAGTTCAAACTACATGTATCCATATAGGAGAAAACAGAGTGAAACCTTAAAATGAAAACGGTTACTGCAAACGAACAGTTTAACCTAGAAGAACAAAATTTGGTCAGCCAAGTTGGGTTGGTGTACTGATCATTACCTAAAACTATCATCAAGATTGGGTGTAAAAACATTAGCTAAGATTTCAGGAGATTCGTAGTTTTTTGGAAGCTGGGAAAGCACTTTCAATGAAAGTGATTTATGCCAGTCTCTGCTTTGGGCTGCATCAATAGCAAACAAACCATAGAGATAGAACTTGGAACTACTTTATTGTGCCAAGTTTCAAAGAGCTAGCACAAACCGTGTTTGATTTAGAGTTCCAAATACATGTATCCATATAGGAGAAAACAGAGTGAAACCTCAAAATGAAAACGGTTACTGCAAACGAACGGTTTAACCTAGAAGAAAGAAGTTTGTTAGCAAAGTGGGACTGGTGTACTGATCATTACCTGAAAGCATCATCAAGATTGGTTGAAAAAACTTTTGCTGATATTCCAGGAGTTTCGTAGTTTATTGGAACCTGGGCAAGCCCTTTGAATGAAAGTGATTTTCGCCAGTCTCTGCTTTGGGCTACATCAATAGCAAAGAAACCACAAAGATAGAACTTGAAACTACTTTCTTGTGCCAAGTTTAAAGAGTTAGCAAAAACCGTGTTTGATTTAGAGTTCCAACTGCATGTATCCATATTGAAGAACACGGACAGAATCCTAAAAATATAAACGGTTACTGCAAACGAAGGGTTTATCCTACAAAAACGAAATTTGGTGAGGCAGGTGGGATTGGTATTCTGTTCATTACCTGAAAGTATCATCAAGATTGGGTGAAACATTCTTTCCTGAGATTTCAGGAAACTCGTAGTTTTTTGGAAGGTTGGCAACCTTTTTTAATGAAAGTGATATGGGTCAGTCTCTGATCTGGGCTATATCAATAGGAAAAAAAAACATAAAGATAAAAATTGAAACTACTTTCTTGTGCCAAGTTTCAAAGAGCTAGCACAAACCGTGTTTGTTTTAGAGTTCAAAATACATGTATCCATATAGGAGAAAACAGATTGAAACCTAAAAGTAAAAACGGTTACTGCAAACGAACTGTTTAACCTAGAAGACCGAAATTTGGTGACCCAAGTGGGATTGGTGAACTGATCATTACCTGAAAGTATCATCAAGATTGGGTGAAAAAAATGTTTGCTGAGATTTCAGGAACCTGGTAGTTTTTTGGAAGGTAGGCAACCACTTTCAATGAAAGTGATTTTCGCCAGGCTCTGATTGGGGCTACATCAATAGAAAATAAACAATAAAGATAGTACTTGAAACTACTTTATTGTGCCAAGTTTCAAAGAGCTAGCACACACCATGTGTGATTTAGTGTTCCAACTGCATGTATCCATATTGAAAACAGAGTGAAACCTAAAAATGAAAATGGTTACTGCAAACGAACAGTTTAACCTAGAAGAACGAAATTTGGTGAGCCATGTGGGATTGGTGTAATAATTACCTGAAAGTATCATCAAGATTGGGTGAAAAAAGGTTGGCTGAGATTTCAGGAAACTCGTAGTTTTTTGGAAGGTAGGCAACCCCTTTCAATGAAAGTGATTTTCGCCAGTCTCTGATTGGGGGTACATCAATAGGAAAAAAACCATAAAGATTCAACTTGAAACTAATTTTTTGTGCCAAGTTTCAAAGTGCTAGCACAAACCGTGTTTGTTTTAGAGTTCCAACTGCATGTATTCATATTGAAGAAAACAGAGTGAAACCTAAAAATGAAAATGATTACTGCAAACGAACAGTTTAACCTAGAACGAAATTTGGTAAGGCAAGTGGAATCGGTGTACTGATCATTACCTGAAAGTATTATCACGATTGGGTAAAAAAAAAATGTTTGCTGAGATTTCAGGAAACTCGTTGTTTTTTGGAAGGTAGGCAACTCATTTCAATGAAAGTGATTTTCATCAGTCTCTGATTAGTGCTACATCAATACGAAACAAACCATAAAGATAGAACTTGAAATTACTTTCTTATGCCAAGTTTAAAGAGCTACCAAAAACCGTGTTTGATTTAGAGTTACAACTGCATGTATCCATATTGAAGAACACGGACTGAATCCTAAAAATATAAACGGTTACTGTAAACGAAGGGTTTAACCTAGAAACACGAAATTTGGTGAGGCAGGTGGGATCGGTATTTTGATCATTACCTGAAAGTATCATCAAGATTGGGTGAAAAATAATTGCTGAGATTTCAGGAAACTCGTAGTTTTTTTTAATGAGAGTCATTTGGGTCAGTCTCTGATCTGATCAATAAAAAACAAACCATAAAGATACAAATTGAAACTACTTACTTGTGCCAAGTTTCAAAGAGCTAGCACAAACCATGTTTGTTTTAGAGTTCCAAATACATGTATCCATATAGGAGAAAACAGATTAAAACCTAAAAGTAAAAACGGTTACTGCAAACGAACTGTTTAACCTAGAAGAACGAAATTTGGTGACCCAAGTGGGATTGGTGCACTGATCATTACCTGAAAGTATCATCAAGATTGGGGGGAAAAATGTTTACTGAGATTTTAGGAAACTCGTTGTTTTTTAGAAGGTAGGCAACCCCTTTCAATGAAAGTGATTTTCATCAGTCTCTGCTTGGGGCTACATCAATATTAAACAACCCATGAAGATAGAACTTGAAACTACTTTCTTGTGCCAAGTTTAAAGACCTAGCACAAACCGTGTTTGATTTAGAGTTCCAACTCCCTGTATCCATATTGAAGAAAACAGAGTGAAACCTAAAAATGAAAACGGTTACTGCAAACGAACGGTTTAACCTAGAAGAACGAAATTTGGTCAGCCATGTGGGATTGGTGTAATGATAATTACCTGAAAGTATCATCAAGATTGGGTGAAAAAATGTTGGCTGAGATTTCAGGAAACTCGTAGTTTTTTGGAAGTTAGGCAACCCCTTTCAATGAAAGTGATTTTCGCCAGTCTCTGATTGGGGCTACATCAATAGGAAAAAAACCATAAAGATGCAACTTGAAACTAATTTCTTGTGCCAAGTTTCAAAGAGCTAGCACAAACCGTGTTTGTTTTAGAGTTCCAACTGCATGTATTCATATTGAAGAAAACAGAGTGAAACCTAAAAATGAAAACAATTACTGCAAACGAACAGTTTAACCTAGAAGAACGAAATTTGGTGATCCATTTGGGATTGGTGTACTGATCATTACCTGAAAGTATCATCAAGATTGGGTGAAAAAAGGTTTGTTGAGATTTCAAGAAACTCGTAGTTTTTTGGAAGGTAGGCAACCCCTTTCAATGAAAGTGATTTTAGTCAGTATCTGATTGTGGCTACATCAATAGGAAACAAACCATAAAGATACAACTTGAAAACTTCAAACTATTTTCTTGTGCCAAGTTTCAAAGAGCTAGCACAAACCGTGTTTGATTTAGAGTTTCAACTGCATATATCCATGTTGAAGAAAACAGAGTGAAACCTAAAAATAAAAACGGTTACCGCCAAGGAACGGTTTAACATAGAAGAACGAAATTTGGTGAGCCAAGTGGGATCGGTGTACTGATCATTACCTGAAAGTATCATCAAGATTGGGTGAAAAATGTTTGCTGAGATTTCAGGAAACTCGTAGTTTTTTTGAAGCTTGGCAACCCTTTTCAATGAAAGTAATTTTCGCCCGTCTCTGATTGGGTCTACATCAATAGGAAACAAATCATAAAGATACAATTTACAACTACTTTCTTGTGCCAAGTTTCAAAGAGCTAGCACAAACCGTGTTTGATTTAGAGTTCCAACTGCATGTATCTATATTGAAGAAATCAGAATGAAACCTAAAAATAAAAACGGTTACTGCAAACGAACGGTTTAACCAAGAAGAATGTAATTTGGTAAGTCAAGTGGTATCGGTGTACTGATCATTACCTGAAAGTATTATCAAGATTGGGTAAAAAAATGTTTGCTGAGATTTCAGGAAACTCGTTGTTTTTTGGAAGGTAGGCAACCCCTTTCAATGAAAGTGATTTTCATCAGTCTCTGATTGGTGCTACATCAATACGAAACAAACCATAAAGATAGAACTTGAAACTACTTTCTTATGCCAAGTTTAAAGAGCTAGCAAAAACCGTGTTTGATTTGGAGTTCCAACTGCATGTATCTATATTGAAGAACACGGACTGAATCCTAAAAATATAAACTGTTACTGTACACGAAGGGTTTAACCTAGAAACACGAAATTTTGTGAGGCAGGTGGGATGGGTATTCTGATCATTACCTGAAAGTATCATCAAGATTGGGTGAAAAATAATTGCTGAGATTTCAGGAAACTCGTAGTTTTTTGGAAGGTTGGCAACCTTTTTTAATAAAAGTGATTTGGGTCAGTCTCTGATCTGGGCTACATCAATAAGAAACAAACCATAAAGATACAAATTGAAACTACTTTCTTGTGCCAAGATTCAAAGAGCTAGCACAAACCGTGTTTGTTTTAGAGTTCCAAATACATGTATCCATATAGGAGAAAACAGATTGAAACCTAAAAGTAAAAACAATTACTGCAAACGAACTGTTTAACCTAGAAGAACGAAATTTGGTGACCCAAGTGGGATTGGTGTACTGATCATTACCTGAAAGTATCATCAAGATTGGGTGAAAAAATGTTTGCTGAGATTTCAGGAAACTGGTAGTTTTTTGGAAGGTAGGCAACCACTTTCAATGAAAGTGATTTTCGCAAGTCTCTGATTGGGGCTATATCAATAGAAAACAAACCACAAAGATAGAACTTGAAACTAATTTTTGTGCCAAGTTTCAACGAGCTAGCACAATCTGTGTTTGATTTAGAGTTCCAACTGCATGTATCCATATTGAAGAAAACAGAGTGAAACCTATAAATAAAAATGGTTACTGCAAATGAACGGTTTAACCTAGAAGAACGAAATTTCGTGAGCCAAGTGGGACTGGTGCACTGATCATTACCTAAAAGTATCATCAAGATTGGGTGAAAAAATGTTTTCTGAGATTTCAGGAAACTGGTTGTTTTCTAGAAGGTAGGCAACCCCTTTCAATGAAAGTGAGTTTCCTCAGTCTCTGCTTGGGGCTACATAAATATTAAACAAACCATTAAGATAGAACTTGAAACTACTTTCTTGTGCCAAGTTTAAAGAGCTAGCACAAACCGTGTTTGATTTAGAGTTCAAACTGTATGTATCCACACTGAAGAAAACAGAGTGAAACCTATAAATGAAAACGGTTACTGCAAACGAACGGTTCAACCTAGAAGAACGAAATTTGGTGAGCCATGTGGGATTGGTGTAATGATAATTACCTGAAA
This sequence comes from Ictidomys tridecemlineatus, assembly GCF_052094955.1. Taxonomy (NCBI): domain Eukaryota; kingdom Metazoa; phylum Chordata; class Mammalia; order Rodentia; family Sciuridae; genus Ictidomys; species Ictidomys tridecemlineatus. The sequence goes on from NW_027522642.1 coordinate 77,308, forward strand.
GTATCATCAAGATTGGGTGAAAATATTTTTTCTGAGATTACAGGAAACTCATTGTTTTTTGGAAGGTATGCAATCCCTTTTATGAAAGTGATTTTCACCAGTCTCTGATTGGGGCTATATCAATAGGAAAAAAACCATAAAGATAGAACTTGAAACTACTTTCTTGTGCCAAGTTTAAAAAGTTAGCAAAAACCGTGTTTGATTTAGAGTTCCAAATGCATGTATCCATATTGAAGAACACGGACTGAATCCTAAAATAAAAACGGTTACTGCAAATGAAAGGTTTATCCTAGAAAAACGAAATTTGGTGAGGCATGTGGGATCAGTATTCTGATCATTACCTAAAAGTATCATCAAGATTGGGTGAAAAAATGTTTGCTGAGATTTCAGAAAACTCGTAATTTTATGGAAGCTTGAAAACCCGTTTTAATCAAAGTTATTTTCGTCAGTCTCTGCTTGGGGCTACATCAATAGGAAACAAACCATAAAGATAGAACTTTAAACTACTTTTTTGTGCCAACTTTCAAAGAGCTAGCACAATCCGTATTTTTTTTAGAGTTCCAAATACATGTATCCGTATTGAAGAAAACAGAGTGAAACCTAAAAATGTAAACGGTTACTGCACTCGAACGGTTTAACCTAGAAAAACGAAATTTGGTGAGCCAAGTGGGACTGGTGTACTGATCATTACTGAAAGTATCATCAAGATTGGGTGAAAAAATATTTGTTGAGATTTCAAGAAACACATAGTCTTTTGAAAGCTTGGCAACTCATTTCAATGAAAGTGATTTTCGTCAGAATCTGCTTGGGGCTACATCAATAGAAAACAAACCATAAAGATACAACTTGAAACTACATTCTTCTGCCAACTTGCAAAGAGCTAGCACAAACCGTGTTTGATTTAGAGTTCCAACTGCATGTATCCATATTGAAGAAAACAGAGTGAAACCTACAAGTGAAAACGGTTACTGCAAACGAACGGTTTAACCTAGAAGAAGGAAATTTGGTGAGCCAAGAGGGAATGGTGTACTGATCATTACCTCACCGTATCATCAAGATTGGGTGAAAAAATATTTGCTGAGATTTCAGGAAACTCGTAGTTATTTAAAAGGTAGGCAACCTCTTTCAATGAAAGTGATTGTCCTCAGTCTCTGATTGGGGCTACATCAATAGGAAACAAACTATAAAGATCCAACTTGAAACTACATTCTTGTGCCAAGTTTCAAAAAGCTAGTACAAACCGTGTTTGATTTAGAGTTCCAACTGCATGTATCCATATTGAAAAAAACAGAGTGAAACCTAAAAATGAAAACGGTTACTGCACTCGAACGGTGTATCTTAGAAAAACGAAAATCGGATCAGCCATGTGGTATTGGTGTACTGATCATTATCTGAAAGTATCATCAAGATTGGTTGAAAAAATGTTTGCTAAGATTTCAGGAAACGCGTAGTTTTTTGGAAGCTTGGCAACCCCTTTGAATGAAAGTGATTTTCGTCAGTTTCTGCTTGAGGCTACATCAATAGGAAACAAAGCATAAAGACAACACTTGAAACTACATTCTTGTGCCAAGTTTCAAAGAGCTAGCACAAACCGTGTTTGATTTAGAGTTCCAACTGCATGAATCCATATTGAGTACAACAGAGCGAATCCTAAAAATGAAAACAGTTACTGCAAAAGAACGGTTAAACCTCGAAGAACGAAATTAGGTGAGCCAAGTGAAATTCGTGTACTGATCATTACATGAAAGTATCATCAAGATTGGGTGAAAAAACGTTTGCTGAGATTTCAGGAAACCTGTAGTTTTTTTGGAGCTTGGAAACCCCTTTAACTCAAAGTGATTTTCGTCAGTCTCTGCTAATGCTACATCAATAGGAAACAAACCATAAAGACACAACTTGGAACTACATTCTTGTGCCAAGTTTCAAAGAGCTAGCACAAACCGTGTTTGATTTAGAGTTCCAACTGCATGAATCCATATTGAAGAAAACAGAGTGAAACCTAAAAATGAAAATGGTTACTGCAAACGAACGGTTTAACCTCGAAGAACGAAATTTGGTGAGCCAAGTGGAATTGGTATACTGATCATTACCTGAAAGTATCATCAAGATTGGGTGAAAAAATGTTTGCTGAGATTTCAGGAAACTCGTAGTTTTTTTTACGGTAGGCAACCCCTTGTTATAAAAGTGATTTTCATCAGTCTCTTCTTGGGACTATATCAATAGGAAACAAACCATAAAGATACAACTTGAAACTACTTTCTTGTGCCAAGTTTCAAAGAGCTAGCACAAACCGTGTTTGATTTAGATTTCAAACTGCAAGTATCCATATTGAAGAAAACAGAGTGAAACCTAAAAATGAAAATGGTTACTGCAAAGGAACGTTTTAAACTAGAAGAACAAAATTTGGTGAGCCAAGTGGGATTGGTGTACTGAACATTACCTGAATGTATCATAAAGATTGGGTCAAAAAATGTTTGCTGAGATTTCAGAAAACTCGTAATTTTTTGGAAGGTAGGCAACCCCTTTTAATGAAAGTGATTTTCGTCAGTCTCTGCTTGAGGGTACATCAATAGGAAACAAACCATAAAGACACAACTTGAAACTACATTCTTGTGCCAAGTTTCAAAGAGCTAGCACAAACCGTGTTTGATTTAGAGTTCCAAATGCATGAATCCATATTGAAGAAAACACAGTGAAATCCTAAAAATGAAAACGGTTACTGGAAACGAACGGTTTAACCTCAAAGAATGAAATTTGGTGATCCAAGTGGGATTTGTGTACTGATCATTACCTGAAACTATCATCAAGATTGGGTGAAAAAATGTTTGTTGAGATTTTAAAAAACCTCGTAGTTTTTTTGTAGCTTGGCAAACCCTTTCAGTCAAAGTGATTTTCGTCAGTCTCTGCTTGCGTCTACATCAATAGGAAACAAACCATATAGATACAACTTGAAACTACTTTTTTGTCGCAAGTTTCAAAAAGGTAACACAAACCGTGTTTGATTAGGGTTCTAACTGCATGTATCCATATTGAAGAAATAAGAGTGAAACCTAAAAATAAAAAAAGGTTACTGGAAACGAACGGTTTAAACTAGAAGAACGAAATTTGGTTAGCCAGTTGGGATTCGTTTACTGATCATTACCTGAAAGTATCATCAAGAGTGGGTGAAACAATGTTTGCTGAGATTTCAGGAAACTCGTAGTTTTTTGGAGGTAGGCAACCCTTTTCAAAGAAAGTTATTTTTGTCAGTCTCTGCTTGGGGATACATCAATAGGAAACAAACCATAAAGAAAGAACTTGAAACTACTTTCTTGTGCCAAGTTTCAAAGAGCTAGCACAAACCGTGTTTGATTTAGAGTTTCAACTGCATGTATCCATATTGAAGAAATCAGAGTAAAACCTAAAAATGAAAACGGTTACTGCAAACGAAGTGTTTAACCTAGAAGAACAAAATTTGGTGAGCCAAGTGGGATTGGTGTACTGATGAATGCCTGAAAGTATCATCAAGATTGGGTAAAAAAATGTTTCTGAGAACTCTGGAAACTTATACTTTTTTGGAAGTTAAGCAACCCCTTTCAATAAAAGTGATTTTCCTCAGTCTCTGCTTGGGGCTACATCAATAGTAAACAAACAATAAGGAAAGAACTTGCAACTACTTTATGGTGCCAAATATCAAAGAGCTAGCACAAACCGTGTTTGATTTAGAGTTCCAACTGCATGTATCCGTATTGAAGAAAACAAAGTGAAACCTAAACATGAAAACGGTTACTGTAAACGAACGGTTTAACCTAGAAGAAAGGAATTTGGTGAGTCAAGTGGGATTGGTGTACTGATCTTTACCTGAAAGTATCATCAAGATTGGGTGAAAAAATGTTTGCTGAAATTTCAGGAAACTCCTGGCTTTTTGAGGTGAGGCAACCCCTTTCAATGAAAGTGATTTTCGTCAGTCTGTGCTTTGGGCTACATCAATAAGAAAGAAACAATAAGGAAAGAACTTGAAACTACTTTCTTTTGCCAACTTGCAAAGAGCTAGCACAAATCGTGTTTGTTTTAGAGTTCCAAATACATGTATCCATACAGAAAAAACAGATTGAAACCTAAAAATGAAAAGGGTTACTGCAAACGAACGGTTTAAACTTGAACAACGAAATTTGGTGAGCCAAGTGGGATTAGTGTACTGATCATTATCTGAAAGTATCATCAAGATTGGGTGAAAAAATATTTGCTGAAATTTCAGGAAAATCCTAGTTTTTTTTGAAGGGAGGCAACCCCTTTCAATGAAAGTGATTTTTGTCAGTCTGTGCTTTGGGCTACATCAATAGGAAACAAACCATAAGGATAGAACTTGAAACTACTTTCTTTTGCCAACTTGCAAAGAGCTAGCACAAACCGTGTTTGATTTAGAGTTCCAAATACATGTATCCATACAGGAGAAAACAGATTGAAACCTAAAAATGAAAACGGTTACTGCAAACAAACGGTTTAACCTAGAAGAACGAAATTTGTTGAGCCAAGTGGGATTATTGTACGGATCATTAAATGAAAGTATCATCAAGATTGGTTGAAAAAATGTTTGCTTGGATTTCAGAAAACTCGTACATTTTTGGAAGCTTGGCAACCCCTTTCAATCAAAGTAATTTTTGTCTGTCTCTTCTTCAGGCTACATCAAAAGGAAACAAACCATAAAGATACAACTTCAAACTGCTTTCTTGTGCCAAGTTTCAAAGACCTAGCACAAACCGTGTTTGATTTAGAGTTCCAACTGCATGTATTCATATTGAAAATAATAGAGTGAAACCTAAAAATGAAAACGGTTACTGCAAACGAACGGTTTAACCTAGAAGAACGAAATTTGGTGAGCCAAGTGGGAATGGTGTACTGATCATTACCTGAAAGTATCATCAAGATTGGGTGAAAAAATGTTTTCTGAGATTTCAGGAAACTCGTAGTTTAATGGAAGCTTGGAAACCCCTTTCAATCAAAGTGATTTTCGTCAGTATTTGCTTGAGGCTACATCAATAGGAAACAAACCATTAAGATACAACTTGAAACTACTTTCTTATGCCAAGTTTCAAAGAGCTAGCACAAACCGTGTTTGATTTAGACTTTCAACTGCTTGTATTCATATTGAAGAAAACAGAGTGAAACCTAAAAAATAAAAATGGTTACTGCAAATGAACAATTTAACCTAGAAGAACGAAATTTATTTAGCCAAGTTGGATTGGTGTACTGATCATTACGTGAAAGTTTTATCAAGACTGGGTGAGAAAATGTTTGCTGAGATTTCAGGAAACTCGTATTTATTTGGAAGGTAAGCAACACATTTCAATGAAAGTGATTTTCGTCAGTCTCTGATTGGGGCTACATCAATAGGAAACAAACAATAAAGATAGAACTTGAAACTACATTCTTGTGCCACGTTTCAAAGAGCTAGCACAATCCGTGTTTGTTTTAGAGTTCCAAATACATGTATCCGTATTGAAGAAAACAGAGTGAAACCTAAAAATGTAAACGGTTACTGCACTCGAACGGTTTAACCTAGAAAAACGAAATTTCGTGAGCCAAGTGGAATTGGTGTACTGATCATTACCTGAAAGTATCAACAAGTTTGGGTGAAAAAATATTTGCTGAAATTTCCAGAAACTCATAGTCTATTGAAAGCTTGGAAACTCATTTCAATGAAAGTGATTTTCGTCAGTATCTGCTTGGGGCTACATCAATAGAAAACAAACCATAAAGATACAACTCGGATATACATTCTTCTGCCAAGTTTCAAAGAGCTAGCACAAACCGTGTTTGATTTAGAGTTCCAACTGCATGTATCCATATTGAAGTAAACAGAGTGAAACCTAAAAATGAAAACGGTTACTGCAAACGAAAGGTTTAACCTAGAAGCACGAAATTTGGTGAGCCAAGAAATGATTGGTGTACTGATCATGACCTCAAAGTATGATTAAAATTGGGTGAAAAAATGTTTGCTGAGATTTCAGGAAACTCGTAGTTATTTGGAAGGTAGGCAAACCCTTTCAATGAAAGTGATTTTCCTCAGTCTCTGATTGGGGGCTACATCAATAGGAAATAAACCATAAAGATACAACTTGAAACTACATTCTTGTGCCAAGTTTCAAAAAGCTAGTACAAACCGTGTTTGATTTAGAGTTCCAACTGCATGTATCCATATTGAAAAAACAGAGTGAAACCTAAAAATGAAAACGGTTACTGCACTCGAACGGTGTAACCTAGAAGAACGAAAATCGGATCAGCCATGTGGTATTGGTGTACTGATCATTATCTGAAAGTATCATCAAGATTGGGTGAAATAATGTTTGCTGAGATTACAGGAAACTCGTAGTTTTTTGAAAGGTAGGCAACCCCTTTCAATGAAAGTGATTTTCGTCAGTCTCTGCTTGGGGCTACATCAATATGAAACAAACCATAAAGATACAACTTGAAACTACTTTCTTGTGCCAAGTTTCAAAGAGGTAGCACAACCATGTTTGATTTAGAGTTCCAACTACATGTATCCATATAGGAGAAAACAGAGTGAAACCTCAAAATTAAAAAGGTTACTGCAAACGAACGGTTTAACCTAGAAGAACGAAATTTGGTGAGCCAAGTGGGACTGGTGTACTGATAATTACCTGAAAGTATCATCAAGATTGGGAGAAAAAATGTTTGCTGAGATTTCAGGAATCTCGTAGTTTTTTTTGGAGCTTGGCAAACCCTTTCAATCAAAGTGATTTTCGTGTGTCTCTGCTTCTGGCTACATCAAAAGGAAACAGACCATAAAGATACAACTTGAAACTGCTTTATTGTGCCAAGTTTCAAAAAGCTAGCACAAACCGTGTTTGATTTAGAGTTTCAACTGCATGTATCCATATTGAAAAAAATAGAGTGAAACCTAAAAATGAAAACGGTTACTGCAAACGAACGGTTTAACCTAGAAGAACGAAATTTGGTGAGCCAAGTGGGAATGGTGTACTGATCATTACCTGAAAGTATCATCAAGATTGGGTGAATAAAATGTTTGCTGAGATTTCAGGAATCTCGTAATTTTTTGGAAGCTTGGCAACCCCTGTGAATGAAAGTGATTTACGTCAGTCTCTGCTTGGGGCTTCATCAATAGGAAACAAACCATAAAGATACAACTTGAAACTACTTTCTTGTGCCAAGTTTCAAAGAGCTAGCACAATCCGTGTTTGATTTAGAGTTCCAACTGCATGTATCCATATTGAAAAAACAGAGTGAAACCTAAAAATGAAAACGGTTACTGCAAACGAACAGTTTAAACTTGAACAACAAAATTTGGTGAGCCAAGTGGGATTAGTGTACTGATCATTACCTGAAAGTATCATCAAGATTGGGTGAAAAAATGTTTGCTGAAATTTCAGGACACTGGTAGTTTTTTGGAAGGGAGGCAACTCCTTTTAATGAATGTGATTTTCGTCAGTCTGTACTTCGGGCTACATCAATAGGAAACAAACCATATATATAGAACTTGAAACTACTTACTTGTGCCAACTTTCAAAGAGCTAGCACTAACCGTGTTTGTTTTAGAGTTCCAAATACATGTATTAATGCAGGAGAAAACAGACTGAAACCTAAAAATGAAAATGGTTACTGCAAATGAGCGGTTTAACGTAGAAGAACGAAATTTGTTGAGCCAAGTGGGATTATTGTACGAATCAGAACATGAAAGTATCATCAAGATTGGGTGAAAAAATGTTTGCTGAGATTTCAGGAAACTCGTAGTTTTTTGGAAGCTTTGCAACCCTTTTCAATCAAAGTGATTTTCGTCGTCTCTGCTTGAGGCTACATCAAAAGGAAACAAACCATAAAGATACAACTTGAAACTGCTTTCTTGTGCAAAGTTTCAAAGAACTAGCACAAACCGTGTTTGATTTAGAGTTCCAACTGCATGTATCCATATTGAAAAAAATAGAGTGAAACCTAAAAATGAAAACGGTTACTGCAAACGAACAGTTTAACCTAGAAGAACGAAATTTGGTGAGCCAAGTGGGAATGGTGTACTGATCATTACCTGTAAGTATCATCAAGATTGGGTGAACAAAATGTTTGCTGAGATTTCAGGAAACTCGTAATTTTTTGGAAGCTTGGCAACCCCTTTGAATGAAAGTGATATACGTCAGTCTCTGCTTGGGGCTTCATCAATAGGAAACAAACCATAAAGATACAACTTGAAACTACTTTCTTGTGCCAAGTTTCAAAGAGCTAGCACAAACCGTGTTTGATTTAGAGTTCCAACTGCATGTATCCATATTGAAAAAAACAGAGTAAAACCTAAAAATGAAAACGGTTACTGCAAACGAACGGTTTAAGCTAGAAGAACGAAATTTGGTGAGCCAAGTGGGAATTGTGTATTGGTCATTACCTGAAAGTATCATCAAGATTGGGTGAAAAAATGTTGGCTGAGATTTCAGGAAACTCGTAGTTTTATGGAAGGTTGGAAACCCGTTTCAATCAAAGTTATTTTCGTCAGACTCTGCTTAGGGCTACATCAATAGGAAACAAACAATGAAGATAGAACTTGAAACTACTTTCTTGTGCCACCTTTCAAAGAGCTAGCACAATCCGTGTTTGATTTAGAGTTCAAAATACATCTATCCGTATTGAAGAAAACAGAGTGAAACCTAAAAATGTAAACGGTTACTGCACTCGAACGGTTTAACCTAGAAAAACGAAATTTGGTGACCCAAGTGGAATTGGTGTACTGATCATTACTGAAAGTATCATCATGATTGGCTGAAAAAATATTTGCTGAGATTTTAAGAAACTCATAGTCTTTTGAAAGCTTGGCAACTCCTTTCAATGAAAGTGATTTTCCGTCAGTATCTGCTTGGGGCTACATCAATAGAAAACAAACCATAAAGATACAACTTGAAACTACATTCTTGTGCCAAGTTTCAAAGAGCTAGCACAAACCGTGTTTGATTTAGAGTTCCAACTGCATGTATCCATATTGAAGAAAACGGAGTGAAACCTAAAAGTGAAAACGGTTACTGCAAATGAACGGTTTAACCTAGAAGAACGAAATTCGGTGAGCCAAGTTAGATTGGTGTACTGATCATTACCTAAAAGTATCATCAAGATTTGGTGATAAAATGTTTGCTGATATTTTAGGAAACTCGTAGTTATTTGCAAGGTAGGCAACCCCCTTTTAATGAAAGTGATTTTCCTCAGTCTCTGATTGTGGCTACATCAATAGGAAACAAACCATAAAGATACAACTTGAAACTACATTATTGTGCCAAGTTTCAAAGAGCTAGCACAAACCGTGTTTGATTTAGAGTTCCAACTGCATGGATTTATATTGAAGAAATTAGATTGAAACCTAAAAATGAAAACGGTTACTGCAAACGAACGGTTTAACTTAGAAGAACAAAATTTGAAGAGCCAAGTGGTATTGGTGTACTGGTCATTACCTGAAAGTATCATCAAGATTGTGTTAAAAAATTTATTCTGAGATTTCAGAAAACTCGTAGTTTTTCGGAAGTTAGCAAGCCCTTTAAATGAAAGTGATTGTCGTCAGTCTCTTCTTGGGGCTACATCAATAGGAAACGAACCATAAAGATACAACTTGAAAGTACTTTCTTGTGCCAAGTTTCAAAGAGCTAGCACAAACCGTGTTTGATTTAGTGTTCCAACTGCATGTATCCATATTGAAAAAACAGTGTAACCTAAAAATGAAAACGGTTACTGCACTCGAACGGTGTAACCTAGAAGAACGAAAATTGGCTCAGCAAAGTGGTATTGGTGTACTGATCATTACCTGAAAGTATCATCAAGATTGGATGAAAAAATGTTTGCTGAGATTTCAGGAAACCTGTAGTTTTTTGGAAGCTTGGAAACCCCTTTATGTCAAAGTGATTTTCGTCAGTCTCTGCTAAGGCTACATCAATAGGAAAAAAACCATAAAGATACAACTTGGAACTACATTCTTGTGACAAGTTTCAAAGAGCTAGCACAAACCGTGTTTGATTTAGAGTTCCAACTGCATGAATCCATATTGAAGAAAACAGAGTGAAACCCAAAAATTAAAACGGTTACTACAAACGAACGGTTTAACTTTGAAGAATGAAATTTGGTGAGCAAAGTGGGATTGGTGTACTGATCATTACCTGAAAGTATCATTAAGATTGTGTTAAAAAATTTTTTCTGAGATTTCAGAAAACTCGTAGTTTTTCGGAAGGTAGCAAGCCCTTTAAATGAAAGTGATTGTCGTCAGTCTCTTCTTGGGGCTACATCAATAGGAAACGAACCATAAAGATACAACTTGAAACTACTTTCTTGTGCCAAGTTTCAAAGAGCTAGCACAAACCGTGTTTGATTTAGTGTTCCAACTGCATGTATCCATATTGAAAAAACAGTGTAACCTAAAAATGAAAACGGTTACTGCACTCGAAAGGTGTAACCTAGAAGAACGAAAATTGGCTCAGCAAAGTGGTATTGGTGTACTGATCATTACCTGAAAGTATCATCAAGATTGGGTGAAAAAATGTTTGCTGAGATTTCAGGAAACCTGTAGTTTTTTGGAAGCTTGGAAACCCCTTTATGTCAAAGTGATTTTCGTCAGTCTCTGCTAAGGCTACATCAATAGGAAAAAAAACCATAAAGATACAACTTGGAACTACATTCTTGTGACAAGTTTCAAAGAGCTAGCACAAACCGTGTTTGATTTAGAGTTCCAACTGCATGAATCCATATTGAAGAAAACAGAGTGAAACCCCAAAAATTAAAACGGTTACTACAAACGAACGGTTTAACTTTGAAGAATGAAATTTGGTGAGCAAAGTGGGATTGGTGTACTGATCATTACCTGAAAGTATCATTAAGATTGGGTCAAAAAATGTTTACTGAGATTTCAGAAAACTGGTAGTTTTTTGGAAGCTTGGCAACCCCTTTCAATGAAAGTGATTTTCGACAGTCTCTGCTTGAGGCTACCTCAATAGGAAACAAACCATAAAGACACAACTTGAAACTACATTCTTGTGCCAAGTTTCAAAGAGCTAGCACAAACCGTGTTTGATTTAGAGTTCTAACTGCATGAATCCATATTGAATACAACAGAGTGAAACCTAAAAATGAAAACGGTTACTGCAAACGAACGGTTTAACCTCGAAGAACGAAATTTGGTGAGCCAAGTGAAATTCGTGTACTGATCATTACCTGAAAGTATCATCAAGATTGGGTGAAAAAACGTTTGCTGAGATTTCAGGAAACCTGTAGTTTTTTCAGAGCTTGGCAAACCCTTTCAATGTAAGTGATTTTCGTCAGTCTCTGCTTGAGGCTACATCAATAGGAAACAAACCATAAAGGTACAACTTGAAACTACTTTCTTGTGCCAAGTTTCAAAAAAAAAAAACACAAACCATGTTTGATTAGGGTTCTAACTGCATGGATCCATATTGAAGAAATAAGAGTGAAACCTAAAAATGAAAACGGTTCCTGGAAATGAATGGTTTACACTAGAATAACAAAATTTGGTGAGCCAAGTGGGATTGGTGTACTGATCATTACCTGAAAGTATCATCAAGAGTGGGTGAAAAAATGTTTGCTGAGATATCAGGAAAAACGTAGTTTTTTGGACGCTTGGCAACCCCTTTCAATGAAAGTGATTTTCGTCAGTCTCTGATTGGGGCTACATCAATAAGAAAAAAACCATTAAGAAAAAACTTGAAACTACTTTCTTGGGCCAAGTTTCAAAGAGCTAGCACAAACCGTGTTTGATTTAGATTTCCAACTGCATATATCCATATTGAAGAAAACAGAGTGAAACCTAAAATTGAAAACGGTTACTGCAAATGAACGGTTTAAACTAAAAGAACAAAATTATGTGATCCAAGTGGGATTGGTGTACTGATCATTACCTGAAAGTATCATCAAGATTGGGTGAAAAAATGTTTGCTGAGATTTCAGGAAACTCGTAGTTTTTTGAAAGGTAGGCAACCCCTTTCAATGAAAGTGATTTTTTTCAGTCTCTGAGTGGGGCTACATCAATAGGAAACAAACCATAAAGATAGAAATTGAAACAACTTTCTTGTGCCAAGTTTCAAAGAGCTAACACAAACCGTGTTTGATTAGGGTTCTAACTGCATGTATCCATATTGAAGAAAACAGAGTGAAACCTAAAAATAAAAACGGTTATTGTAAACGAACTGTTTAACCTAGAAAAATGAAATTTGGTGAGCCAAGTGGGTTTGGTGTACTGATCAATGCCTGAAAGTATCATCAAGATTGGGTGAAAAAATGTTTCTGAGAACTCAGGAAACTCATACTTTTTTGAAAGGTAAGTAACCCCTTTCAATAAAAGTGATTTCCCTCAGTCTCAGCTTGGGAGCTACATCAATAGGAAACAAACAATAAGGAAAGAACTTGCAACTACTTTATTGTGCCAAATATCAAAGAGCTAGCACAAACCGTGTTTGATTTAGAGTTCCAATGATATGTATCCATATTGAAGAAAACAGTTTGAAACCTAAACATGAAAACGGTTACTGTAAACGAACGAGTTAACCTAGAAGAACGAAATTTTGTGAGTCAAGTGTGATTGATGTACTGATCTTTACCTGAAAGTATCATCAAGACTGGGTGAAAAAATTTTTGCTGAGATTTCAGAAAACTCGTAGTTTTTTGGTAGTAGGCAACCTTTTTCAATGACAGTAATTTTCGTCAGTCTCTCATTGGGGCTACATCAAATAAAAAAGAAACCATAAAGATACAAATAGAAACAGCTTCCTTGTGCCAAGTTTCAAAGAGCTAGCACAAACTTTGATATTTAGAGTTCCAAATGCATGTATCCATATTGAAGAAAACAGAGCGAAACCTAAATATAAAAACGGTTACTGCAAACGAACGGTTTAACCTAGAAGAACGAAATTTGGTGAGCCAAGTGGGATTGGTGTACTGATCATTACCTGAAAGTATCATCAAGATTGAGTGAAAAAATGTTTGCTGAGATTTCAGGAAACTCCTAGTTTTTTGTACGCTTTGCAACCCCTTTCAATGAAAGTGATTTTCGTCATTCTCTGCTTGGGGCTACATCAATAGGAAACAAACCATAAAAATACAACTTAAAACTACTTTCTTGTGCCAAGTTTCAAAGAGCTAACACAAACAATGTTTGATTTAGAGTTTCAACTGCATGTATCCATACTGAAGTAAACAGAGTGAAAC